>NC_056743.1:237888600-237916100 GCF_019279795.1 Protopterus annectens | reverse complement strand
GAATGTCCTTCTGCTAAGGTAGGTATGGAACCAGTTTGTAATGTTTTTTTCACAAAATTAAATATATATAATTTGAGCAGCAGCAGTTTGTGAGTGACAGATTCAAAGGCACATGACATGTCCACAAAAATACCTGCTGTTATGAGGCCAGCATTCATGTTATAGAAGATAGTGTCAGTAGCTGAGAGTAAAGCAGAAAAAGTGATAAATCCAAAACTGAAGCTGTGTTGTCTTTCAGAAAGAAGCCCAAAGCTATTTATTTGCTTAAGAAGCTGTTTGTGTAGAAATGTTTCAAATATTTTCAAAACTGGATAAAGGGTAGAGGTAGGGCAAAAGTCTTTATGCATTGTGGTCTGGGGGACCCTTAGGTAGAGGGATAATGATGGCATGCTTCCAGGAAGGTGGCACATGAAAAGACTGACAGATAATAAATGAAAGATAAGGGGGTTGGCTATGTAGTCTGCTACTTTGCTAAGGAAAGTTGGATGTAAACAGGAGAAAGAAGGGATTGAGGATTTTAGGTTATGTAATAGCTATATTATTATTTCCTTTACAGAGACTGATATTTGGCAAGTGGGTGGAGATGTGACTGTTCATTTGTTTTACTTGGCAATTGGAGTTAGAGTTGGGCTATTATCCAATGATGTAATGATAACATTTCTGTAATTCTCAGCAGGATTGGAGCAAGAGTTATTAGGGCAGGTAACATGCTGGTCGGAGATGGTAAACTGTCTTTATCCAGCTGATGCACAATTAGGTATGCTCAGCTGTATTCCCTAGTGACGGGCACATCATTATTTTCACAGATCTTTACCCTGACAGGTATGGAAATTTTAGAAATCAGACTAGGGATTGAAATGAACTGTGCTTTTGTAAGGGGGATTGCCCAATGCAAAAACATTTAATTTGTTGAGTTTTATTGAATCGGGGAGTATTTTTGTTTACATGCATGTGTTTGCATGTGCAGATATACATGCATGCTCAGTAACAGTTCCTTGAAAAAAAGTAAGCATACTGAAGTGGAATAAAATCTATGAACTTGGTTTACTTGTTTACTGGTTTGGAATATTAACTAATATCCAAGCTACCTGAATACAAGTCTCAATAGTTTCAGGGCATTTTTTAGTATATTTCTTACTTTTGATATGTTCCTGTATTATTTTCTATGAAGATGTTAATGTTTATATGTAGTTCAGTAATTTGGTAATATCATTGTTATTGAATATCAATTGTGAAAATTTTGCATTGGGTGATGCAGTTCAGTTTGTATGAACGTTATAGTGGATGAAATGCTATTTGAATACCTTTGCTTTTATGTTAGCTTCAGTGTTAGGGTTTGGGTTGAGGTCGGAAACAAGATTTTGGTTTTGGTTACTATTAGGTTTATATTTACAGCTAAAGTTATATTCAGAGGTAGGTTTTGTATTACAGTTAGGCAATGGCTTATATAGATGTTGTAGCCTGTGTGGAAAGTTTTGAAGGGTTTTATTATGTAAGCAAAACTTTGCAAACTTATATGCATTGTAATGTTTTATGCATTTTTGATCAGTTCATGTGTAGACAAAATGGTCTTTGGCCTTTTGCATTTTTGAATATTTGGACTTTATTGTTTTCAGTTTGCCAGCCAATGTTGTACAACAGTCATGCTCTGTGTGGCAGGTTAGCTTGTCCAAGTCTCTACAGCATACCTCTCAACCTCTTGGTGCAAGAAATCTGGACAAAGCCTAAAATAATGGGTGAAACAAAAGTCCCAAAATTAAGGACAGGTTTTAAATATTGCTCATGTAAATGTCGAAAGTTACTGGAATAACAAGTTCTGTGCAAGCATGCATTTTCTGAATGGTATTAATTCTGAAACTGAAATGTATGTCACTATTTAGTGACTTCAATACTTACTGATTTGCCAGAAAACCACACATTTTATGACAAAACAGAGTAAAACTATGAGGCAAAAATCTGGACCTTCTGTAAAATAAAATCTGGACAGTTGAGAGGTATGGTCTATAGTTGAGGATATGCTAACAATATATGTATATTATGAGTTTCACATTGCCCAGTTGCAAAAACATTGTATGATCTGCATCTGAAGTTAGAAATTGAGTAGAGCAGAGTAATGTTGAAGTATAAGATCATGGAAATGCTGAAATGTCCCGTAAGATACCCTAAACTGACTCACCTCCACCTATCACACAACGCTAAGTCCTAAAAGTGCAATCAAATACTGTGGGTGGATCCTGACACTATACTTGAATGCATCTTAAAAGGCACAAAGCATGATTTAACCACAGCCCTAACAACACCATTCATTCTCAGTTTCCATATAGGTTGTGTACCAAACAAATGGCGAACAGATAGTCATTCCCCTACATGAGGGAACTTTCCACAAACCCAGGCAATTACAGACCCATAAGTCTGCTAAACCTCCTTTGCTAAGCCATTGTAAGACTTATCATGGAACTAATCCAGTAAGGACATAAAGAACCTCCAATCACTGGACCCATCTCAGTTTGGATTCATGGTCATGTTTACCTGGTGGACGTTGTTGAAGTCTCCAGAGCAATGGATGAAGGTAAAATGGTACACACCACATACGTCAACCTGGCCAAAGCTTTTTATACCATCCCCTACTTAGACATATAGAAAAGCTAAATAAACTAGAAATAAACACCTTTCTCACCCACTGAATTGCCAATTGCTTCAAATATAGAATGCAAGAAATTAAAAAAAAAATAATGCAAGTTACCAACACAAAGAGATCACTCACTAGTAGAGTCTCCCAGAGTTTTGTGCTGGGACCTTTCCTGTTTTGTATTTACTTCTCTGAAGTAAAAGCTAATGCCAAAGGGCTCTGGTTGACTAAGTTTGCAGATGACTGCAAGTTAGGTGCAGTTGCTGAATGCCCAAATGACTTGTCCATCCTGCAGGAAGGTTTTTCTCAAACAACTGGTGTCAAAATCCTGGCCTGAAACTAAATGCCAAAAAATGCATCATCATATCCCTTTGGTAGTTATCTATCCTGGGAAATTGAATTACCAAATTGACAATATGCACCTAAGAGTTGGCCTAGTTGTTTGGGATTCAGGAACTTATATGGACAATGACCTAACTTTTGATCAGCATGTGTCAATTGTCATAAGAAAGTCCTTCTATATTGCACAGCTTGTAAAGAAAGGGATTGTGTCTAGATCTAGAGATGCCATTGTCCTCCTTTATTCGGCCCTAATTAGGTTATTCATTGAGTATAATGTTCCCTTTGGCATGTTTGTGTGGAACAGAGCCAACAATACAGACTTGTAAAAGGTCAGTACACGGTCCCTTAAGGATCCAATATATAGACCTCTAATGCCTTGATGCAGCTATCATGCAATCCTGTATGGGCCAGAAAATTAAAATAATGTCGTTTTCTAAATAGGCTTTTACTATCTTTATATCTAATGTTTCCTTCTGAGAACCAATTAAAGCATTAGAAGAAATTTAAAATTTCTTCTAAAGTAGGCTTCCAGGTCAGGAGACTGGAGAACTTTTAGTTATGTATACCTCACAAAGTATGCAGATTGTCATATATGCATATCAGTTTTTCCAGGGTTTTTGATGTCTGTAGTTCTGTGATCCATTTGAATATTCCTTCAATACATTTCTTTTTGTTGTTTCCATACCTTACAGTGTCATCACAGACTTGATGTTCGTATTCTGTATAGCTCTATATATGGCATACTAACATCACAGTATCCATGTTGGTATTAATATGCCAAATACTGAGCTATATATAACATCAGTCTCCATGTTGGTATTATATATAGTTGAGTATTTGCATATTAAGATCACAGTCTCCATGTTGGTATTATATATAGCTCAGTATTTTGCATACTAACATCACAGTCTCCATGTTGGTATTATATATAGCTTAGTATTTTGCATGCTAAGATCACAGTCTCTATGTTGGTATTATATATAGCTCTGTATTTTGCATACTAACATCGCAGTCTCCATGTTGGTATTATATATAGCACCGTATTTTGCATACCAACATCACAGTCTCCATGTTGGTATTATAGCTCAGTAATTTGCATACTAACATCACAGTCTCCATGCTGGTATTATATATAGCTCAGTATTTGTATACCAACATCACAGTCTTGATGTTAGTATGCTATATAGCTCTGTATTTGGATTTTCTGGCATGGTTATCACCCTTTCACCTTTTCTTTTGTGTCCACAATATACATCCAGCTAACAGCTGCTATCTTGCTGTATAATTACTGTTACTTGCTGTATAATTACTGTTACTAACTCACAATTTCAAATCTGCTTATTTGGCTCTGCATTTTTGAAATTCACTTTTTGGCATTTCATCTCCATTTTCACATTTTGGCTTTTTCCTCACATCTGATCTTCTAAACGTGTTTCCCACTTCCAGGCTTCTCCATTGAGTTTATTTGTATGCGACTGTGATTGAAAGATGACAACTTTATAACCATGCTCCTGTTCCTTCAAATGTTCAGTATTTGTGGAAAAAAGGAAACGAGTTGGTCAGCAGGATTTCTAACAAAAAGAAAAGCTTTGGAAAAAAAGCAGCAACAATCCATTTATTTTACAACAACAATATGGACTTGATCAATCTGCCTCAATCATTCTCTTTGTGTTGCAGATAGTCATAAACACATACAGATGCCTGCAAACACAGAGCCCCCACACACACACACACACACACACACACACACACACACACACACACACACACACACGTTAGTCTCTGTCATTTAAATGTCCTCTCTGAATGATGTCTAAATCTAATTCATAGTTTCTTTGCTAACTAGTACCAAAACAATTCTTATAATTTACCCTCCCCCACATAAAAAGTTCGTAGCTGAATGCTGGTCCACATGATTCGCCAGGAAGTTGTGTGAGGCAATCTTTGCATGTGGAGGATTTACTGTGTAAGATGGATCAAACATACAGAATCTCTACATTTATAGCTACAGTGCTGTCACAGAAAATGACAAGACATATGGTATCATGCAACTTATGTGGAGCTCATCATACATTATTTCATTCATGTAAAATATAATCTGAATGACTCTGTCTACAAATAAATACATAAAATGCCGTATGAGAAAGGAATTGTGGATTCAAGTAAATGGCCATGGTGAACTACATTAGGAATACCGGACAGTTACTGCTAGTGTACATACTGTATGAGTCTGCATGTTGAATGCACATGTATTTCTCTTTGTCAAGCCAATTCATATACAAGTTATGCTCTCTGCTTTCAGGGTAAGTGTACCCTGACAAAGAATTGGGAATCCTTTGGCATCATGGCAGTCTTGTCTTTATTGCTTTCAGTTATACTCTACAAAAGATATACAGAGTATATTTATTTATCTACTAATATACGGTTACATATTTTTGGAAGACTGAAACTGTGGTTTTGTTATTGCTTTAGTGGTAATGATTGGAGATGCAAAATTAGGAACTGGAGAAATGATATGGAAGAAACAACACAATGTGAACCTTACTTTCTGTGCAATGATATGAATGTTAAATAACACAGTGGTGTGTGTTTTCATTCAATACAGTAAATACAACTGCATAATCTTCAAAATATGGTTCGTTAATATTGCTATAAAGGATCACTTTACAACTTCAGAAGCTGAGGAATTATCTACCATTTAAGCTTCCAGAAGTAAATGCACCCCTACCATATCAAATTCACTGAATGCAATTATGTAGTTTTGCAGCCAGATCCATCACATTGGAAATAAAAACATTCAAATGCAGTACCTCTTACAATAAGCATTACATCATAACATTGTTGTTACAATGGCATGTGCCCTATGTATGCCTTCCTATATGAAAGCACTTGTGCAGAATTATCAGCAGAGAATGTGGCACTACAGAGCAAGTGCTGTACTGTTGTACAATTATTTGTCTTAGCAGCATGCATATATGTAAGAGGGGTGGGCCATGTGGTCAGGGGTGAAGGAGGGTTGGTAGAGGAAAGGATGCGATTCCGAATGCTTGTGGGGGACTAGCAATAAGAATATGTGAAAAGATGCCATGAAATTAACTATAACATGAAAAAAAAATTAAACAAATATGTTAAATTACTGGTAAAATACTGCACTCCATAAGGCTGAATGGGTATAATATTTATTAGTATTTCTTATAACCATTGCACTCTAAGTGATGATTTTCATGTTCCAGTATAAATACATGACAAAAAAATGAGCACATACTGTCAGGTCTGAAGAAAAGCTGCAGAGTATCATTTCCTGTCAGCAGCCATAAAATAAAGGATGACTTCCAAGAATGTGGCACACTGATAAACAGCTTAATTTCAGCTCTCCCAGTGTGAACAAAGAAACTGAGAAATAAGGGCCAGCAACTCTTCACATTTTAGTAAATTCAGTTACTGGCTAGCAAGTACAATACCTGTATGCTAGCAAAGAAAAAACATAAGACAGCCTGAAAGAAAATAAACTAGAAAAGGTGAAGAGAAAACACTGCCTTGGAAGAATCCTGTAGCTATTTAGCAGAAAGCAGTTCAAATTCTAGCTTTGGTGCAAGACATGTTTTCCAGTAATCAAAAGGAAAAAAAAAATAAGTCAAATGTGCTCAGAGCTGATTAAAATAAATTAAACACTGAAGGAGTATATCAACTCGGATAACAGAAGACTGGAAAAATGGAAAAAGCTTTAAACAGATAAGCAGATGAGCTGATAAAACTGCAAAAGTTAGATCCTAAAATGAAGAAAAGGCTGGCTGAGTATGATACTGCTCAAGAAGATATGTTTTTTTAAAATGTTAGATTAGAGGACAGAGCACACAGGGAAAATCTGAGATTTTCTGCTGTAGCAGAAATACTAGAATTGAATGGATTCTTTGGTTGGGAGATGGAGAGAAACCAATAGAAAGACCAGCAATACTGAAATTAGTGAAATAAATATGAGATTATAAAGCATCAATCACATTTGTGAAATATAGGTTTACAAGAAAAAGTGGAATGCCTGGACTTTTGTTGGCTTTGTTAAACTTGTGAGGGGCTAAAACACATATACCCTACTGCATGTCATTAATTTTTAGGACACTGAAAGAAAAAGTAAGTACAAGTAAAACAATTTTGTTCTTAGTATTTATGTAAAACATTGCATGTTATATTCTAGCATTTCAGTCATAGTGTATGTGATGAAGATAATAAAGTAAACATGCTTTATTTTCCTTTTTTTATGAACTAGAGGCATTACAATGTAAAAAGTAAAGGCTAGACAAAAGCATGTTTAAATGAATATGCTGTAATCATGGGTTGTTGGAGTGGGGGCTGGAGTGTATAAGTGCACAGTTTATAATATATGTAAAGCTGATATATTTTCTTTTACCTTTGCTTAGATGAATGGATTAAAGCACACATCTTAATCTAATAACACTTTTTTTTTGTATGTAAGCAAGTTAATAATGCTGAAAGTAATGAAAAGTTTTTCTTTAGCAAATAAATGTTCAGTGTAAGTTGAGAATCCTGCAGCTGAGAGCAACTGTACATTTTGTACTCTGTTTCCATGAAGATAAGCTGACTAGAGGGGCAAGCAATAAAAGCCAGAGCACATTTTTAAGGCTAAAACGTAAACTTTTCTGAAAGCATATATATTGTTTTTAATATCTTGAAGGGGAATAAAGATAAGACAATAACGGACAGCAATTGGTGTAAGTAGGAGCATAGGCTGAAGGGGGACTTAGCATTGGGTAACCTTAATTTTAGGTTAGGTAATACCTGTTTGTGCAGCTATACATTTGGGTCAATTGTTCTTATCAGGTGGGTTAAACTTTATTATTTGAAGATGAATGTAGTTTTGTGTTTTTTAAGTTAATAAGTTTATGGGGTGTTCTGGTGGTGTCTTTGTTTTTTGTTAGATGGTTTGCATTAAAACAAAAAGTCTTGGAAAATGTGACATAGGTTCAAATAAAATGACAGGAAACTGTATAAAAAATCAACTTGCCAAAGATTAGTGGGGCATGTAAAAAAAATCTGGAAATAAACATTTTTAAAAAGGCTGTCCTATATAATAGGTGGGAATAATAACTTCTTATCATAAAGGCTAGTCTATCCATATTATTTTGGAACACAAATGGCCTCACATGTATAGGCAAAAAGGATATATTAAGAAATCCAGAGTGCAAATAACAATGTGGGAGGATTCATTATTGGAATGAAGTGACCTTGTAAATTTGAAGAAAGGGCTGCAAGAGGGATATACAGCAGAGTGTCAGGGACAAACAAAAAGGAGATTACTTATACTAATTGCTAGAGCTCCAGTAGAGATTGAAGAGGGAAAACGAGATAATAATGGTAGATTTGTGGTTGTAAGGGGCAACTGGCAAGACAGGAGGATTATGCTGGCTATTATGGAGTTTGACAATTTTCAGAGAAATAATCCGCTTTTAGCAGGGAATATGACTTGTAGGTAGGGACTGGAGTTTGATTTTCAACAGTGAGCATGGACCTGGGGGGACTAGAAGGGAAAATATAACAACTGAGGCTAGATTTCTGAAGAAATTTTTGAAAATATTTGGTTTGGAAGATATATATTCAGTAGTAAGAACTTGCAGAGAATTTACATATTCCCCAAGGTACAATAATGGCTAGACTAGATATATATTTTACAGGAACATTTGCATTTAACTGAAAGCTTTGAGATGCATCTAATAACTATTTCAGATCATGTGCCAATAACAGCCAAGATAAAACTGCAGGATAATGAAGTAAAACTGAATGACTGGTGCTTCCCAACCTACCTGTTAAAAGAAAAAAAGAGAGAAATTTAAGGCATGGGTTGTGGAAAATATGCAAGATTTAATATGGAAGACAGAAATTTCTTCAGAAGGTATAGCTAGTGAGTGGGATAAAATGAAAACATAGATTAAAATAGGGTAGAAATAAAAGAAAAAAGATATGGTTAAGAAGTAACACAAATTATTTAGGTCTGACAAAAGTCGAAGTATTACAGATTAAGGAGAATCTCACAGAACAAAAAGATGCACAACTGCAAAAGAGAAAGCAGAAGAGAAGATTGCAAATAAGAAAATAAGGGAGTATCTGGATAATATGCATGAGTTGAGGAAAATTGATGTTTGTTTATTTATTTATTTTATTTTTATTTTACATTTGTTGACCGGGTTAGTCCAACTGGATACATGTCCATTTTCAGCAGAAGCCCGGGGAGAAAAGCTCACAAATAAAAAAAAAATAAAAATTGTACACAGAAAAATTCTTAATAATAATAGAAAAAAAGAAACAATACAACACAAAATAAAATTCACAAAGGATATATATATGTAATAATAATATATGGAATATTTAGCAATGAGGATTAAGATATAATTATAGAGGAAGGATGAAATTTTTACCATGTAAGTGATGTTAAGTAACTGTTTTTGAGAGCACAAAAACCTTGAGCATGATGACTTGTGCAGCAAAATGTAGAAAGGGTTGTTGCCAAATATATGGAGCCTATGACAATAAAAATAACCAGAGATCCTATATTACAGAAATTTTGGACATTTTATGAAAATTCATATAAAGCAGATGAATGTGAAAATCCAGAAAGAGCACAAATGGAAATATTTATGAAATAATTAAGTATGCCAAGGTTAGAGGTAGATGAGACTCCACAAATAACAGTTAAGATAGGCAAAGATGACATAAAAACACTGATATAAGATCAATTTGCAGGAAAGTCTTCAGGACTAGATGGATGTTTGGAATCTAGGAAGGAAGAAAGTGATAAATCTAGGTGGTTTTGTAACAGTATTTTAAAAAGAGGATAGCACCAATATCCTTGAAGAAAGCTGTGATGACTATAATACCTCAAGTCAGTAAATACTCATCAGACACAGCTTCATATAGATCCATTTCAATTTTAAACAATGGTTATAAAGTATTTATGCCTAAAATAGCTGAGGGAATGCAGTAGGTGTTGCCAAAATTGATAGCTATTTGTCAATGTGAGTTTGTGGAGGAGAGGCAAACATTTGGCAACATTAATAGAACAATGTTGATCCAGAGGGAAATAGTCTAAGAAAATATGACTGTTGGTGGGTTTTGATGCAGTGAAAACATTTAACAGAATAAGCTGGAATTTTATCAATAGAGCAATGGAAGCATTTGCATTCCCTGATACAATAATAAGGTTAATTAGCAGAATATATGAGGAATCGTAGGCAAAAACTAAAGTGGGTGGGTACCTCTCTGACAAGTTGTGTCTGAACAGAGGGACCAGGCAAGGATGCCCTCTTTTCCCTTTGTTTGCTTTATATTTAGAGCCATTGGCAAAGAATATAAGGGACTCAGAAATTAGGGGATACAATTGGTATGGTAATCAAGAAAAGTAAACTTCATTTGTAGACAATATTATTTTTTACTTGATAAAACCAGAAATGATATCTGTGTTGTAAAACATTCTGAGACAGTTTCAAGTCATATGGGGATATAAAATGAATGAGGATAAAACAAAGGCTATAGGTGTAAGCTATTTACCCACACATGAATTGGTCCAGCCATGCCCATATTTATGGGGACACAATAAAATGAAGTATTCAGGAGTATGGATTAAAGATACTGTTATATCAACTAAGGATATGGGAGAAGAGACTAAACAAAAGATAATGCAAAAACCGAGAACCTGGAGGCTCTTGTTGAGTTATATGGACAGACAAAAACAGAGATAATGTTTTTTAGTCTCTTTAGTTTTATATACAGGTCAGGCATATTTTTGTCAACTAGAGGAGAAGTTGTGAACAATAATTAAAAAGCTGAAATAATTTATCTGGGGTGGGAAGAAGGCAAAGGTAAAATTGGATAAGTTGATCAGAACAAATAGGATTACCTGATTTGAATGGATATTTCAGAACTACACTTAAAGCTCACAACACAAGCAGAGTAACATAAGCAAAAATCTATAATTCCAAGTGGAAAGGGGTGATGATGATAAAACGGGAAAATTCAAGAAATAAGAAGATGGGGATTTTGGATGGGGATCCTTAAGCAGAATAGCAGCAGTCATACAAAATATTATATTCATAATGTAGCAGAAAGTACTCTAAGAACCAAGACAACATGGGAATAGAGAAAGGAAATTTTACAGATAGAGATGACTGCAATTATTGGTACAACGAATAAGCAAGAGGGGGATGGAATTTATTGGAGAAAACAGCCAAAGGAACCAAGGTATTGGAAGCAAATAACTAGAAAGGGAAAGGTAATAGAATGGGAAGAGGCCAAGAAGATATATATGGACTGCAGGCTACAGACTGTCTTCCCCATCAGGGATTGATATTGGAGTATAGGTAAAGAGAAAGGGAATCCTAAGTAAAAGACTTGATCTGGTAGAGTTTTTAGTTGAAAATGGAACAGAAGTTGCTGGCTCAGTAGAATTTTTCCTCAGGAAGATTTCAAACATTGGAGGTGTACTGGGGAAAGAAGAGTTAACTGGGAACATATGTTTTGGGAGTGTAATGAGTTGGCAGACTTCAAAAATTCACCACAGAGTTCTCTGGCAGTAATATTGGGTGAACAATATTGAGTTGAGATACAAGATTTGAATTGCCTAGACATAAGACCCAATAAGGCTTGCTAAGTTTAATTCTAGTGTCTGCTAAAAAAAATTACTACATAATGGAAATCGAAGTTTAAACCAACTGTATTTGAAGTATCGACTATTGTAGTAGAGATTAAAGAACTGATAGTGTGATCTTTAGAAAAGAGTAGGAGCAAATTACATAGAAAAAAATGAAAATTGTGGGAATAATGCATGGAAATAATGTTCAGGAGGAGTGAAATTTAAGGGAAAGCAGGAATTGAGCAATTTGTGTAAATATGGATTGATGAAAGTTAAACATATGTGATGTATAGCGTTTGTAACTAGGAATATGTTAATATGGGTTATTTTCTTTGGTATAAATGTATGCTTGCCTGTGTCTTTAGTGATCAATTCAATAAAGGTATTCAAAAACCATCATGAAATCAAGATCAATGCACACGAACATTAGAAAATTACTCTTTGTTATTAGTTTAAATGAAATACCGTAAATTCCGTGATTTGTAATAGCAATGAAATAGTGGTAAGGACAATCATTTTACTTGCAGTGTTTAACATGGAGAGAGAATGAGAAAGACGTGCATTCCATTTTTTGGACAAGCAATTAATCTAGGTGCCATTCTCAATTTTATTACTGAGCAGAATGATTTAGATTTTCATCTGACAACTTCCGGGTGCTAAAAAAAATAAACTCTGAAGAGTAGGTCTAAACTTTTAAATCACTTAAAGCTTAACTGAACATGGAAAAATATATAAAGGATATAGTGCTCTTGCAAAATGGACGGCTGCTGTTACTGTCTAAAAGTATATTTATTTTTTTTATTATTATTTTAACATTTGTTTACTGAGAAAGTCCGACTTGGAACAAAGCCACTTTTCAGTGGAGGCCTGGGGAGAAATGCACTAGACGCATGTCTATAGTGTTGTAGTTCACAAGAGCAAACGCTCACATGAACAAATGCTTTTTACTACTGTAAAAAAAAAAAAAAAGTGAACACCCGTGAGCAAACATTCTGTTAAATGGAATTTCTGTCCGCATCCTTTGGCATTGGATTGCATTGCAGTGGGTTAAGGGCTTGCCTACGTGCAAAAAAATAGTTTTAATTTTTTTTATTTTCCATTAGTTTGCAGTTTGATGTAAAATGATCTGTTTGTGTTCACTTTTATGAGCTTTTGCAGTTTGCTGATATGTTCAAATATATGGGTTACCTTTACTTTATCGAATGCCCACTTCACTGACAAGTCCCATTACCGACAAATGGAAAGCCGATGTTTCCCACATGGAAAGTAACCGTTTGGCCATCTACCTGAACTTTGGCCCTTACCCCCATGGTAGTGCATTCTTGAAGTTGGTATATTAAGGGTGGTCTGGGGAGCCCCCCCACATCGGTGAGTTTGTTTTATTGTTAGTTCCTGAAGTTGGGATGGCCAAACGGTTATTTAGCGTGCGGGGAAATGTCTGCTTTCCATTTGTTGGTAATGTGAAGTGTCAGTAAAGTTATTGTCGCTGAAGTGGGCATTTGATAAAGTAAAGGTAACCCATGTAAAGATATAGATATGTATATGGGTGTTGTGATTTATCTCTGCATACATTTCTGATTTATTTTTCATCAGTGGTACAGTTGATTACATAATGTTCAACTTGGAAAAGCTAATAGAATTGCTACAAACTCTGGCAAATCTCTGTAGCCAAGACAAAAACATATTACATCTACAAGTTAACCCAGCTCTTTTGGAAATAGATAAACCAGCTTACTGCAAACAATACTGGCCACCCCCATTGTTTACCCAAACACCTGACTGTCACAGATACTAGTTTTATTGACTTTTACAATTCCCTTTTGCTTTCCTCAGTTTAAACAATAACAGCTGCTATGCTCTTAGTTTTACAGGAGCTAATTAATAACTGTTTCTCTTAGCTGTATCCCCTTGTAGAAATATGTTACCACATTCCAGTTCTCAACAATCTTAATCAAAGATACCAGAAAGATACTTCCCTTCCAGAACCGGGTATCGTGATAGTTAACTATCACTATAAGTAAACATTACAACAAAAGAAACTCCATAAATTACTTGGTAAATCATAAACTCATCATCTGAAGGGTAATATCAGAAGCATTACCAAAAAAAATTCTGAAAATCACTATCCGGTCCACTAAAGGAGTTATAATAGAAAACTAAAAAACAATATCCTACATTAGATTGAACTTATTGGTAATGATCCCCCCTATTCTGACCAAACTGACTTTGCCAAATTCCTTGCAAGCAAACTTTACCCCCAAGAATTGTATCCAAAGCTCTAAAATATCTGAATCTCTTATTACTGCAATAAAGATCATTTACTCAAAGTGCTAACAAAGGCTAAAAATACTTCCTCCATCTAACTTGTACAGCATAGGCTCTGAGATGTGCTAGCAGGTTGCCCTACTGGCCATTTGCTCTGCCATTTAGTTGTGGTCAAGGTCTTCCTCACTGTACTGTACTTGTGTCTATGACCACCTCTATTCTACTTTGTTGAGCTATTATTCCTTGCTGCCTTGATCAACATACTGTTACCACTCCTATGCACCAGGAAATATGGCTGGAACCTTCTACCAGTGGCCTTGCCTTGTGATTTTGTTCAGTTCCATCATGTTGTTTAGTGTATCCTTTCCATTTTCTGGCTTATTGCTGTGTTATATGACAGCCCTCTAATTCTGTAGAGATCACTTTGCTGGACTGCCTGTGGTTGGGACTTACAGTTGTGAAAGTCATGAACCCTGATACTCCTATGTTTACATTTGGATATATCATGTCTGTCTTGCTAGTCATTCTGCATGTCTGCTTTGCATCTGGGCTGAGTTTGCTTTCTCGTTATTGGTCATCCTGCATATGTCATGTAACATTTGTGGCTGCAGTTTATGTAATACTCATGACTAAGGTGCCAATTGGCTGCTATTTTTTCTTTACTGTTCTGGAACTGTCTTAGCGGATTATCTCACTAGTATGTTTGTCATGTTGAACATTGCCTATTACAGATGATCTTGGAGAGCACTTTTCTTCATTTTCCTTTTTGTCAGATTTGCAGTTGCCTTTCTATGCCAATGAAGGCTTTACACTCTTGCCTTGCATATCTGCTCTTCTTTTTAGATGTTTTTTTTTAAACTATACATGCTTGACAGTCCTGTTGCCTACATGTGGCTCTGTTTAAGTCATGCATGTCTGATCATTTTCCCATTTGTCCACTTTTGCTTGCAAGTAATTGTAACTCAGCAGGCTGCTTCATTCATTAGTGCATATTGCGGAGTTTCATATTTATCCAGTTCTGCTTTATCCAGTACTATAGAACTCCATATTAAATGCCCATTATACATTATACTGAGACATGTCTAATTTTGTAAACATATTCATAGCAATTTATCACATGCACATGTAATTTACATGTGATTTAATGAACAGTATATGGCATGGCATACATTCTTCTAACAGGCCATCTGGCATTCAAGTTGGCTGAGTTTGTTGTGTAGTATGCATGCCTAGGTGAACATGGACTGACAAAAAGAAGGCAGCATAACTGTTGACTCATTTAGAAAACAGTAAATGATTTGTACTTTTTTTTTTTTTTGGCAGAATTGCTACCTATCATGGTAATATGAACCTTCATTCAAAAGGCTGACTCAGTTTAATGCTAATTATATCTCTAAATTTGCTGCTATGATATGAGTTGGAGTAAAAAGGCAATGCAAATAGTGCAAACACAGTCGAAATATAGAGAGTCTAGATCTCTTCTGTATTAGTGCAGGTATTTATGTTTTGTTGCAACGTTTTCTGAATTAATGCATGAATAGTGCCACAAGCAAGGTTTTAGTTCTGGTTCAGCCAGTACTGTGAAATAAGTCTTATTAAATACTGATTTCTGATTATCTGAATACAGATTAGCACAGTTACTGCAAAGCAAGTGCAGATGTCATATAGAAAGCTATGCTATTTTAAAGGCATATGGCACTATCTTTTTATGGTTAATATAGTATATGCTCACACCAAACTGCTGCAATTTTCTTCCTTCATATCTCCCAAATAGCAACAGGGTTTAGAATCTGTTAAAGAGTTTACAGTTATTCTGATGCTATTTTGTTAATGCATATCATTTTATGATTGTGCTGTCAATGATCCACACTCTTACAAAGCTCGACATGAATTATCAGGGTGTGAAAACTTGGTATACTTAGTATTACAAATTTCAAAAAGCGTATTATTTTGGCTGTAGTATATGGTCATGCAGTTTCCTCTATAATATAAATGATTAACAATCATGACTGCAGTCACAAAATTGATACATTTCATAAACTTTTGAAATTATAAACTTCAAAAAAAAAAAAATCACATCAACCCCCCCCCCCCCACACACACACACACACATACACACACACATACACACACACATTCCTGCTACTTATATCTACAAAGTCCAAGATAACTGTATATTGGGGTAAGGAGAATTTCCTGAGAAGCTGCAGTCATGTTCTTTTTAATACAAGCATCATGAATCATACATTAACATCTGTACATTAATATGCTAATTATCCCTCTGCCAAATTTTAACACAGGCACCCAACTGTTCAGTTTAACAACAGAGTACACATTCTATTGGCTGATGTGACTGCAAACATAACATTTAGTGTGTCTAAAGTTTTTCAGTTACTCATTCACATTGTTTAAGAAAGGCAGCTAAATATGTCAGTGAAAACTCGGCCTTCCAAGTTAGAAGTTTTTATGTTGTACAGCTGCTGGTTAACTAACCAAGAATGTTAGCTTTTCCTATGAATGTGTAATCTAACTAATGAAATATGTTAGCATATATGCTAAAAGCAGCCATATTCATTTAATCCACTGTTAGGAGAACTACTTTGCTACAGACCAATACTTTTATTCTTTTTAAATTAACATCTTTTCTAGGCATGTTTCTCCTGGAAATAATGTCTTTTTATTGCAGGTACCTCCATGAGCTGCAGGCAGTCATGGACACTGATACTCTTTCTTAATCCCTGCATTTAGCCTTGGGAATTAGTTATGTTGGAAGTTGTTGTATTGTTTGGTATATTGTTTCATCCTCACAGGCTGCCCAACTATAATATTGTTGCAGTGCTACAATGCTTAAGTAGCCAGGTCAGTCCCTACTTTGTATCATTTAATTTCATCATTTCATGGCCAAGAGCAGATGTTTAATTTCTCAACTTTGCTGCTGTTCTGTGCCATTGAGACACTTAACTTTGGTTTCTTTTAATGATTTTGTACTATTTAGGTCTGTTGGTTATGAATTAATTTTTATGATTTTTTTTTTTTTTTAGTGAGCGCTAATTCTGCTTGAATTTTTAAAAAGTTTTCATAACTGCTTGATACATACCATATGCAATAAAAGCTTGCATTCCCTTCTAGCTAAGCTATAATTTTTTTGTACGTCAGCCATGTAGTCATAAATGTTAGTAGTTGCAAGTCTTTCTGCATTTTAAACCAGTAGATAACATGCGTAGTTAGACATGAGATGTTATTATCAATATAAGACCAGTGGAATGTATGATTACCCTAGGTCAATGAAGCAGATGCACTTGTAATTTTGTTTTAGCTGTATTTTTTATTGTTTTTGGAACAGGGCTAGGGTGTTCATTTATTTAATTACTTATCTGTTGGTTAATGTGCAAGGGTGTAGTCCAATTAGTTCATACAGCAGTTTTACAAAAGGCTATGTTCTGTGTCAAAGAATAACCTTTTCAGACTTTTCAGATAAATTATTTCATTTTATTTAAAGGCTGTGCTTCTGATCTCTATATTGTTTCTTAAAGTTAGGGTGTGGGGCAATAACTTGCATTGATTAGTTTGTAGTTAGAACATTTAGCAGATAGATTACCCTGGCTGTTGCTGGAAGTTACACAGATTTTTAGAAGAAAGATGTGGAAGTTGTGTTTTCTGTTTTGGATTTTACAAATCTAAGGCTTGTGTTTTTGACAATCTGTAGTAGGGTTGTGCATTTTTGGTAACCTCAAGTCTGCGGTGAGAGTGACGGATGCATTTAAGGTGGAGGGGGGATTATATCAAGGATCAGCTCTGAGCCCTTTCTTATTTGCAATGGTGATGGACAGGTTGACAGATGAGATCAGACAGGATTCCCCGTCAACTATGATGTTTGCTGATGACATTATCTGTAGTGAGAGTAGGGAACAGGTGGAGAGGTGCTCTAGAGAGAAGAGGAATGAAGGTCAGCAGGACTAAGACAGAATATGTGTGTGAATGAAAGGGAGGATAGAGGAATGGTGAGGATGCAGGAAGTAGAGGTGGCGAAGGTGAATGAGTTTAAATACTTGGGATCAACAGTTCAGAGTAATGGTGAGGGTGGAAGAGAGGTGAAGAAGAGTACAGGCAGGATGGAGTGGGTGGAGAAGAGTGTCAGGAGTGATTTGTGACTGACTAGTATCAGTAAGAGTGAAAGGGAAGGTCTACAAGAGTGTAGTGAGACCAGCTATGTTATATGATTTGGAGACAGTGGCATTGACAAAAATGCAGGCGTCAGAGCTGGATGTGGCAGAGTTAAAGATGTTAAGATTTGCACTGGGTGTCATGAGGGTGGACAGGATTAGGAATAAGTATATTAGAGGGTCAGCCCAGGTTGGAAGGTTTTGGAGACAAAGCCAGAGTTAAAGATTACATTGGTTTGGACATGTGCTGAGGAGAGATGCAAAGTATACTGGAAAAAAAGATGCTAAGATGAAGCTGCAGGATAACAGGAAAAGAGGAAGGCCTAAGATGAGGTTTATGGATGTGGTGAGAGAGGACATGCAGGTGGTTGGTGTGACCGAGCAAGATGCAGAGGACAGGAAGAAATAGAAAACAGATGATCTGCTGTGGCGACCCCCAACGAGAGCAGCCAAAAGAAGAAGTCTGTTCTAGACACTTTGTATTATAGTGTTGGTAGCAGTACATTTATTGTACTAGCCTTTCTTGTTTCTTGAGTTACAGATGCTCAAAGTTGTTGTAATGCTACCATAACATTGGTTGTTTGGATAGATTTAAATAGGAGTCTTTGTGGATGCATTCAGGGGTTTGGCTTTAGTGGCCTGAATGCACCCACAAAGACCTGAAAAGAAAAACTAAAAAGTCATGGACATTCAGTAGCCATATAGCTGAGACACCTGACATCTTTAAGGGGTCATTTTGTATATATCCAATGTGCCTCTTATAGGAGGTTTAAGGCATCACACAGTGAAACCTCTCGCTTGACTAGGTTACTCTTATAGTTTTTACTAATTGCTTGACTAAGTATGACAAACTAATTAAGAGTATTTCTATCTGATATTAGATATGCCTGCTCTAATTTTAAAATGACAAATGTATCCATGCAGAAAAAAGTGTCCCAACAGGTCTTCTGCTCCTACCACAGAATGTGCCAGTTTAGTAGCATAATATTCCAGATCATCCGTCATCTCTCTATGTTGCCCGTTTTGTGAAAGTAAATTCCGGATCACTTTTAAAACAAAGAATAAACATAACCTATTTAAATGACGTGCCAGGTATACCTAAGCAGTAATTGGCTCTATGCATTTTTATAGTGATACTCCATTGAGACAAAGAAAAGATCTTGGGCTGTCCTTAGATATGAGAAAAATATACTGATCATCTCCATAAGCATGTTTGCCTGACAACATACACCATAGCTAAGGCAAATGCCAATTGACTACTTGCTTTTCATTTAACCAGTTTCAGAAAAACAAGCAAAAAAATGTTCTATAACATTTTATCTGATCCTGTCATATTGCGTTCAAAGAAATCCAAAAACTTATAATGTCATATATGCAGAATGTTCACACTTCTTTGGAACCTTCTGTACAAGGAGATGTATCTTATCCAAGGATATTGGCCTCACTATTAAAGAAACACGTATATGACTAACATTTTTTGTCCGCCTGGATTGGTGAATGTAGACTGTAGCCTACAAAAGCTGACAAACAGAAATAGAGAATCCTATCCCACAATACATTTAAAAAATCTTTTACCAGTTAAGTACTTTGAGTGCAAGTTTAGATTCAGCTGACCATCAGTTAGAAGGCAGTTAAACTGTGTCTTAATTTTATTTATAAGTGGTAAAGCAAGTGATGCGTTTGGAATGTATAGTATAAGCCTGACATTCTTTCAGTCATGGAAAGCAGCTTATATGACATAATTGTGAATAAGTACAGGCAGACATGTTTCAGTTAGGATGATGGTGCCAGAACTGTTGCACTGAAAAGTCAGGAAAAATGAAGGTTGTATACACAGACTGTCAGTGCTAGATTTTTTATGACTCGCTGTAAATTCTGGAAGGAATTTTACTTGTTGATAAAGATCATATAAGAATAAGATTGCTTTACCAAATTTACGACTTCTTACTTTGAAAATTTTCCTACAGCAAAGGTCCTTTTAAAGCAGTGACATTTCTTGGGAAATGATTTTCATCTTAATACCTCCGAGAAACTTGCACAATGTCTTTAAGCAAACAGGAAACATGGAAAGTAGTTTCTAGTTAGTCTTGGTTCATGTTAATTCTATAATTATTCATTACAAAATCATTTTAATGCTTCTCAAAGTTAAGTTTGCTAACTTCAAAACTAAAAGTTATGAAACTATATTGTAAAACTTCCCTTAAGAGTCTGTATCGCTGTTCACCTTGATAAGGTAGGCTAGAAACGTATTAAGTTCTTTTTACCCCAAAAGTATCATAGTATGTAGTAAAACATCTGTTTTATTTAATATCCTATTAAGACTTTTGATTTCTGTTTATATTAAAGCAAAACTCTTTGAAATTAGAGCAATTGTGTGCATTTGTAACAGATATCATAGTTTAACATGAAAACGTTTTCTCAACTGTTTTTTTTTTTTTTTTTTTTTCAGAACTGTTCAAAATGCAAAGAAAACAGGGTTGCCTATAGTCTGTGTACAAACTGCAATGAGTGGTTGTGTAGCCCCTGTACGGAAGAACATCAACATAATAAGAATACTGGAGAACACATGCTGTCACTTACAGAAAAAGGCCCCTCAGGTATATGTTGAAATTTCATGTGGAGGCTGTGTACATCGGGTCCATGAATTATAATGTCGCAGTTTTAATATTAGGCTAATATACTTTTTAGTATATTCTATATAGTTAGTTCTCAGAAAATCAGTTGTGAAATCTCAAGTTGATTTTTACAGTCCTACCATAAAATATATATATTTTTTATTCCACAGCACAAGTTGTATAAATAAATATGGGTCTAGCTCGCTCATTGACTGTGACATAGGTGATTGGGATTCAACTATTCACCCCCAGCACTGAAGAAACCAGGCGGCAGTTAAGGGGACAGAATGCAGGGTTGCAGCTCACTCACCGTCCCTCCCATAGCTGATGAAGAGTGTGGCTTGCACTCAAGGGCACACAAAACAGAGGGATTTACTTAGCAAAGATCAGAGATATCACTGGCAAGCACTTCAGGGTGGAGGGGCAGAGTTTCTTGAAGAGAGAACCCCTTGTGGAAGTACAGGGCTTCCTCTGCATTATTTATTTATTTATCTATTTATTTATTTGTCATTTGTTAACCCAGATAGTCCATCTGAGCAAAAGCCCTTTTTCAGTGGAGGCCTGGGGAGAAAAGCTCCACAGTACAAGTAAGCAAGAAAATGTACAAAATTGAAGATAAATACAGTGAAAAATGTACAATAAAACAGTTAAGCAAATGTAGATAGAGCTCCACAGTACAATATAGTAAGAGCATTATAACACTGAAGAAAAGCATAGCAAAGAAATATACAGTAAACCATTTGAATGAATTTACATAACACGTTTGGTTATCTTCAGAGGGAGAAAGGGGTGGGTTCCTGTGAGATGATTACAGAGGAAATAAGCCATTCACATCTCCTCCCTAGTACTTTGCTGTGGATGTATGGGAAAATAGGGCCAAAAAACAGAAATCATTTAAACCACCTGGAATTGCTGTCGATAACCCAGCACAGTTGTCCCTCACCCCAGTTTTAGGGAATAAAAGGGCAGAGTGGCTGGTATAACACGATTAACAACAGGCAAGTAGGGAAAAATGGCAAAAATATGTAGGTCCATGACTTTAAGAAAATGAGACCAGTGGAATAGCCTTTGAGACAAAAAGCAGTCCTGCAGATGGGAATGAGCAGATGAGTGAGAGAAAAGAATAAATGAGTGAGAGCCTGAAGAAGTAGTATTCTGAATATATTGGGGACAGTGAAAGAGATTTGAAGGGCACTGATTACCTGGAAAATGTGAATGAGTCTGAGTATGTTGAAACAAAAAAAAAATAAAATATATATATATATATATATATATATATATATATATATATATATATAATTTGTGTGTATATATGTGTGTGTGTGTGTATGTGTGTATATATATATATATATATATATATATATATCTATATATATATATAATTTGTGTGTATATGTGTGTGTGTGTGTGTGTGTATATATGTATATATATATATATATATATATATATATATATATATATATATAATTTGTGTGTGTGTATATATATATATATATATATATATATATATATATATATATATATATATATGTGTGTGTGTGTGTGTATATATATATATATATATATATATATGTGTATATTTATATATATATATATATATATATATATATATATATATATATGTATAATATGTGTGTATAATATGTATGTATATGTGTGTGTGTATATTTTTATATATATATATATATATATATATATATATGTGTATATTTATATATATATGTGTGTATATTTATATATATATATATATTTATATATATATAGTGTGTGTGTATATTTATATATGTATATATATATATATATATATATATATATATATATAGTGTGTGTGTATATTTATATATGTATATATATGTGTGTGTATATTTATTTATATATATATATATATGTGTGTGTGTGTGTATGTATATTTATATATGTATATATATGTGTCTGTGTATATTTATATATGTATGTATGTGTATGTATGTGTGTATATGTATATGTGTATATATATATATATATATAATATATATATATATATATATATATATATATATATGTCTCCCTAGTAGTTAAGGGGAAAAGACTGAACTGGGTAAGACTATGAAAACAATATATGCAAATGAAGGGACAGCTAAGAATGAAACCAGGCAAAAAGCAGAGAAGGAATTCATTGGATCTTGTGAAGGTAGCCTAATTATGGAGGAGCACTCTGCTAGGACACTAAAAAAAGATCAGAGTAGTGCATATTGAATCATGTGTCAAGTGGATGCTGGCTTTGTGATGCAGATGGATAAAGCCCTAACCATAGCCTAGACAATGTGGGATCAATTAGTCGCCAAGGCACTGAAGGGGACAACAGCAATCAGAGTGAGTGAGCAGGCAGTCCTACCCCATTTATACTTTGGGGAGGGAGGAGAAGTAGGCCAGTCCACTGAAATGTTTATACCTACTGCAGGCCAGGTATATTGTATATTACATATTGACAATGTAATCTTAATTCTGGCAAGCTGTATTTGCAATGTAGCCCTCAACATGGATAAGCAGAGCATCCAGGTGTACTGCAAGGCATAGTAGGCCTTAACTTTGTGCAACAAATATGTCAGCTGGCAAAAGGTATAGCTAGGTACATAACACACAACCCGAACCATCACAAATGATAAGATCATGGGTATACAGGAACCAATGTAATAGTGAGTTTATTAAGTATTTAGTGTGATACTATGTTATGAAATATTCTAGAATCTAAGCAAGAGGGTCATGGCAAAGAAAGTTGACAAAAGACAAGAAAGCCATGAAACAGGACTGGGTTGGATGTAGTGGTGGTATCCTATTCAGAAGATCTAGTGAAAAGAATTCTGGTATAATTGATGGAAGCAAATCAGTAGGTTAAGAGATAAATACAACAGAGTGTGGGAGGTATTTAAAATGTGAGCAGGCAGAAGACAGCATATACTCAATGCCTGCAAAAAAAAGAGCACTGAAGAACACTGGCACAAAACTGATATGAGAAGGTTTTGTGTCTGGTGTCAAAGCTCTGAGTTCTGTTTATGTGGCTGATGGTTGACCTTATCTAACATACTTTTTTATTAATGATTCATTTCTCTGTTTGTAAACCAGTAGTGGAAAGTATATAAACTTGCCAAGTACCAGAAATTTAAGTAGAAACTGTATAAATATTTATAACATAGAAGCAGTTTGGAAAACTACTTTTTCTTCATACAGTAAATAAAAAAAATTTGAACATTTTCAAGATATGAATATAAATAAAGTGGCAACTCAGAATATTTAGCTATGCACAATAATGCTTCCTTACCTATCTGTAGTATTTTCTGTCCTACAATGGACACAAAATCAATGTTCTATATCAACCTTTCTGGATTCCTTAAGTTACAGTATTTTGGAATTAAAGGAGACCGTCCCAGAAAATGAGCCATAATCTATTAAAATGGCTGGCATCTTGTGCATCTTGATGATCGTCTAAAAGTATTAAGTATAGATTTAATAAAAAATTAACTTCAGTCAAGCCTCAGTGCAGGGGAATTAAATTGATCCTTAAAAATGTTAGCTGCAATCTATAGACAGCAGAAACATATAAAGCTATAAGGATCTGGTTCATTCCAAACATTGGCAATTGCTGTGGCTGTTTAGAGCAAAACATGAGTTGGCCATTAAAACACCATGAACAGCATGAGATCTTCTGTAAAATAATGGTTGCACAACAAAACTCATGGATCAGGCCATGGACTCATGCCTTCTTTCCATAGCATTCCTCCCTAAGTACAGTCATTCACAGTCATACCTCTCAAATGTACAGATTTTCACAAAATATACAGATTTTTTCCCTTATATTTTTGGTCCATCTTAAATAAAATTGTGGTTTTCTTGCAAATTGCTAAAGATAGAAGTCAGAAAATTACAGATATTTGAGTTTCAGGCTTTACCCTTCAGAAAATGTATGCTAATGCAAAACTTTAGTCCATCAGCATTCTAAGTTTGTAAGAGCAATGTTTAAAAATGCTCCCTATTTTTGGGCCTTGCCCCTCCATTATTTATGGCATTATCCAGATTTCTTGTTCTAAGAGGTTGAGTGGTATGTTAACAGTCAATGTGGATAACATCACTTAAATTATTTTTGTCATACTGCCCTTTGTGATCTTGTCATAATATTTCTCCTAAGGTCCCATGGACTCTTCTCTGTAGCTTTGGTGAAGGTGTATAACAGCAGTGCTGACTCTAACATCCCAGTAATGAATAGTTGTTGTACACATCAGAATATACAGGTGTTTTACTGCATATCAGCTTCGTGATGATTCCTAGGGAAAATCGGCATAAATCTAAGGTGCTTCAAGTATGGCTGGGGACTGGACAGTACTGACATTTTTTTTTGTTTCTGCCTAGTCACCTCTGATTTTATGGTTTAAATACTGACAGGCAGCCTAAGACCATTTTCTTGTGATAATCAAATGGCCAAAGATCAGAAGATAATAGAATGCCATAGAAGCCAGGCAAGTGATTATTTATATTATCTATTAAATAGAATCTAAGCAATACAATGCATTATACATTATCATACTTTAAAAGTATGAAAAGTAATGTAAAGTTATAAACATAACTAGAAGGGTTAAGTGAAGCAGTGATGAATGTTACAAAAGGGGGGAAGGGTAGCAGTTCTAAAAACAGCTTGACTTTCCAGCTAAACTTCATGGTCAATTAAAAAAAAAAATAATTTTCACCCTGCATCTAAAAGAATAATTACGCAGACAGCTAACGGCCAAACTTCATGGTCAATTAAAAAAAAAAAAATTTTCACCCTGCATCTAAAAGAATAATTACCCCGTCAGCGAACGGCCACAACCAGTGACATTTAAAAATTCCTCCACAAAGGAACACGTCTGTATAAAATTTCAGATGTTGTCTAGGTTTGCAACTCCAAGAAGGGAGAAGTGAATTTAACACATAAATATGTTCAGACATTGTTTTAAGAGAATAACAGACAGCAAAAAAAGAGGAGAAAATATATATCCTGGAAAGACTACTAAGGAAATATCCAGAAAAATGGTCTGAAAAGAGATGCAGGTAGAACATTTTCAATTATTGACATTCTCAAACAAATCTGTGAAGCAGATGCTTACTATAATAAATTTACAATAAAGGTTGTCTATTCCTGCTGTACTGGCCCTGGGGAATTGGATTAATTCGCTCATTGGGTGATAACAAAAGAGGGAGTTCTTTAGTGTGTGATGATTTGACAAAAAATTTAATTCAGGCTAAATAATTTGTATTAAAATTGACTTTATATATGGAAACTATCCTGCACGATAACTATGCATCAAAGCAGTAGAATGCTTCTCATTTATCTTGTATAAGAAAAGATTATTTTAGCTCTTTCCAATGGGAATTGTACTCAGTGGATTAGCCTAGTGGTTGGCCTGCCCCATACTGTAGGAAATAGATTAGAAGGGGCAGGGAAGCCAGGTGAAATAAATAAAGAAAGTTTTGAATAAATATTTGCAATCTCTTAGCAAACATACATTGGGAAAATATTTTACATTTAATTTCTTAGACTGTGTTTTTATTTTTGGCACTGTTTTAGTAAATTACAAACTATGCAAGATGCTGCATCATCCATACCAACCTCTGTAGTGTCTGCTTATCTACTGGATTTGTTATATACACAATTCTTTGAAATGTTCTGTGTCAATGTTCCAAGCGCTCTAATGTTAGAATATGACCCATGAAAAACACAACTAGTGAACACTAAATCCTGGAAAATATAAATACACAAGTCTGGAGCCACTGAACTTGCCACTCTTTAATATAAAACAATAGCAGTCACAAACACGTTAACCACTTTCACCCAGGAATCTCCTGAGCTTCATCAGAACAATGAAGAAGTACATAGTTGGTTATTTTATATTATGCTAGTCCTCTTCTAAACCAATCAAATGGTCTTATTGATTTAATATAAACACATTTTAACTATTGCTAGTTCAAAATTTTCCTTCCACTTACAAAACAGTATAAAACTCTCTGTAATATATCACAAACATAACTTGGTTAAAATTTTATACAAAGCACTTAAAATCCATTACTATATGTCGTATTTGGCATAGAATGAATATAAAAATAATGCCTATAACTTAGCTGCCCTTAATTTAAGGACACTATTAATACTCAAATGGTCATTCAAACCTGGACTAGCAAGAGTTAAATATGTATTTATATTAAATCATTGAGGCCATTTGATTGGTTGAGAAGATGACTAGCATAATATAAAAGAACTGCTATCCACTTCTTAATTGTTCTGATGAAGCTCGGGAGATTTCTGGGTCAAAGCGCTTTACATGTTAGTGCTTGCTATTATTTTATATTAGAATGGCAAGTTCCGTGGCTCCAGACTTGTGTATTTATATTTTCTGGGGATTTAGAATATGACCCATGTATTTTGTACTTGTAACTCTTAATTTATATTTGGTCTGATTTAACTTGAACTGACATCATTTCATCCTTTCTGCAGCTGAAGCTGCATCTTGTCATGCTGTTCAAGTGTCGAACCCACCGTAATATATATTGGTTATATTTAAAGCACCCGTCAAGCTGAGCAACAGCCCTTTGGAATATATCCGGTGCTGATGAAATAGCAAACATTCTTCTAAGAAACCTGTACATTCTCTATGGTCTCTTATTAAAACGAGACAATTTGGACCGGTTATAATCAGTTTTTCTGCCACAATCCATGGTTTGCATCCACTACCCATATGTAAACAACAGGTACTGTTCTCCTTTACTCACTTTATTAGATCTTGGGATACATACTACTGGTAATATTGTCTTGGTATACAACAATAGCTATATTATTCAGT
>NC_056743.1:237801100-237883600 GCF_019279795.1 Protopterus annectens | reverse complement strand
AACAAAAAATAAAAGACAAATCAAATAATAAAGCATATTCAAATCGCAACCAAATATGAACTCGATTAAAGATTCAGGTAACCTCTAATCGGGCAATGCATTGCAAAAAAAAGAGGGTCAACAAAACACATAATGCCAGCAGCAACTGTCACTGATAAATACAACAATATGAACAGTTTACAAACCATAGGCAAAGACAGCATAAAATGTAAATCAGATTTAGAAAATATATAGTCAGTATCAGGAAAGGAATTTCTTCTAAAGAAACTGGGTAAAAAACCTATTTCCGAGCATAGTCAATGAAGACAATAAATCAAATATAAGCCATGTCTTCACATTAATGGACAAATTAAACCACTGTACCAGGAAATACTAACTACACAGCCAAACATAAGTTTAGCAAGGACATATGGGAACCTCTTAATGCCAACATTTACTCTCTCCTTGCCTTTAGTATGGGTTTGGGTGGAACCATATTATTAATGCCCAGAAGGCAATGAGCTCTTAAGATTGACAATCCATTCAACTTCCTTGATTTCAGTCCGATTCACTATAGCTCCTTTTCTTGCTGTCGGGAGAATACATTCTATTACTTGAAACTTAAAGCTATGATTTGGAAAAGTAGCAATTAGCACTGATAGTGCATTATTGGGGTCACCATTTCTTATGTCCCATAGATGTCGTAGAATACTATCTTTCAGGTACTGGTTGTATTTGCCTACATAAAAGGCACTACAGATGGAGCAGGTAGCTAGATAAAGTGCTGCGTATTGCAATTGGCGTTTACATTGAAAGTATATTGTTGGTCGGAAACTGGATGGAAAAAAGGTATTACTGCCATCAATAGAAGTACATGCTTTGCACTGATGGCATCTGAAAGTACCTTTTCTATTTGAAACTACTTGTTAAACAAAGCCATCTTTCTGGCAAACAAGCAGTTTTAAATTCTTTCTGTTTTTATAGCAAAATTTTGGATGATCCCCTGCCTTTCCAGTTGTTGTCTCATGAGGTACATACCAAAAGGGGAATTGTACTCTATAATGGGTCTGATGAGTGACGAGTAGAGGGGAACAATGACCTTTTTTTTTTTTTTTTTTTCCTGGATGAGAAACCTTTTGTGATGAGGTGTGCCATGTAGAAGGATTTCCTGATTACTGTGGTGGTGTAATTATCAAAGGAGAGACTACTGTCCACCTGTGTCCCAAGGTCTCTCTGCTTACTTTCAGTGTTAAGCAGACTACCACCTATGTGGTAGCTCATGGGTGCAGAGTTTTTTACCAAAGGGGATGAGAATGCACTTTTTAGTATTGAGCTTGAGGCCATGGCTTTGACACCAAGCATCTGTCTCAGTGAGGCACTTTTGTAGGATGTCCACATCATTAGGAGTTTCGATTTATGGCTCCTAGTTTGCAGTCATCTGCGAACTTTGTTAGCCAAAGACCTTCTGTGTTAGCCTGTACTTCAGAAAGGAAAGGTAGATATCAAACAGGAGATGACCCAGGACTGAACCCTGTGGTACTCCACTTGTCACTGGTCTGAAGTTGGATTTGGAGTCTGCTACTTTCACAGTGTAGGTTCTGTCAGTGAGCCAGTTGGCAACTCATCTTGTGACATAGGGATTTACACCTAGTTTAGTGAGTTTATCTATAATTCCAGAGTGGGGGATGGTGTCAAAAGCCTTGGTGAGATCTAGATAGGCTGTGTGAACCATCTTACCCTTGTCTAAAGGTTTGGCAACTGCTTCAAAAAAGTCTGTCAGGTTTAGGAGACATTATTTTCCTTTTACAAACTCAGACTGGGTGGGGTCCAGAGTTTGGCAATTACCAATGTCTTTGTTTATAAGTTCCATGATACCATTCCATGACCTTGCAGACCAGGCTCGTTAGGCTAATGGGGTGGTAGTTCCTGGGGTCCATGTTGGCTCCCCCTTTGTGGAGTGGGATAACAGTCACTGTGCATCATTCAGTGGGCACAAAGCCTGAGGTGAGGCTATGATTAAACATAGGGCTTAGGTGGGATGCCAGTTAATAGGTTCATAGGTAGATACTAGGCTATCTGCCCTAGGGCATTTATAAGCCTAGCCAGAGTGTATTTGGCTTCCACCTCCCTATTAGATTAGCCTACTGTGCCTCTGTAAAGTAGGGACACAGGAGAGATCCCAGGGGTGAATTTGCGATTTCCCATCCACGCGTCCAAAGTTCATTCTGTAGTTTGTGTAAAACTCAGCCTGGGATGTTGTCCGGTCCCATGGATGCTGTGTTCTTGGCTTTGGAGAGTGTGGTTTTCACCTGTGCAGCTGTGATTGCAGGAACTTTGCATTCTTCCGGTATAGAAATGGGCCCTTTAAGGGGTGAGAGGGGATAAAGTTAAAACTGAACCTATCTGCCAGGTTGTTGGCAATATCAGTTGATTCTGTATATTTAGTGCCATTGTGCTGCAACTCAGAGCAGATTGGGAATGTTGCCATTGAGATTTTTGACATAGCTATAGAATGATTTGTGGTTGTCTTTAGAATCAGTGGCAATTTTGTTTTCGTAACTAGCTTTGGAGGATTTTGAGAGATCTCCCCTTCTTAATGAGGCTGACCAGGGAGTTCCTCCAATCATGGGACTTTACTCTTTTCTGCAACAGTTTCTTTCTTCTCTTGTAGAGTTTGTAGAGTTTGTTTATGGCAGGAGACCACCAGATTAGCTTCTTTTTTTTGGGAGGATAGCATCTTGGCTCTGTTAGGGATAGCACGATCCATGCACTCGTGTAAGTGCTTATAAAGTGCATTTGTGTAGGATTCAGCAGTCGTACCTCTATTGTCAGTCTGCATGGGTGTTGTGAAGTTTGCCACTTCTGTCTTAAGAAGCATGAAGTTGGCTTTGTACATATTTTTTTTACAGTTTGCCTAATGGGGGTAGGGGTGGGCTGTGGATGTCTAGGGTGATTAGCTTGTGGTCTGATCTGACCAACGAGGAATTGACCTCTGGTGTGGAACACCAGTCACCCATGTTGGTAATGACCAGGTCTAGGATATTGCTGCCCCTGGTGGGGGTGTGGATAAGTTGATACAAGGCATGGGAATTGATGAATTCCAGAAAACAATGAGCAAAAGGGTTGGTACATGAGTAGTTTTCCAAGTAATGGTGGGGTAGTTGAAATCACCCCTTATAAGGGTATTGTTTTGTACCCCAATATTTTCCAGTGTATCAAGAAATGAGGAGTGGGAATCCTGGGGCATGGTGGGGAATCTGTAGCAAGTTACAATTTGGATTGTGGTCTTGCCCACAGTTGCACTTGATAATCTCAGATGCATTATGCTGAGCAACTAGCCTGGAGGTGTGGATATCCTTAATGAATATGGACATGCCTCCGCCATGTTTCAGTCCAGGTTAGGTGGCTGAAAGATGTGGTATGAATTATAGTCTGGTAATGCAGGGGTGCTTTCTGGAGCCTTGAACCAGGTCTCTGTCACTGCATAGATGTCAGTGTTTTCCATTTTAAGGAGTGCCTTGAGTGAATGCATTATGAGGTTTAGACTTCTAGCATTGAGTAGCATTACCCTCAGATTTTACTTGCTTGTACATGTTAGTGGTGAATTTGTCATTTGAACCTTGCATAAAAAAGGCACTATAGGAGTGGCAAGAGCCTTAGCCAGTATTCAGAATCCCAATGGTGACAGGTGCAGGCCATGTCTGGCAAAGCATCGTGGTGTGTCGATCATATCATCCCAGGCAGACAGATGCTGGATCCCCTTAGAATGACACCAGAAACTTAGCCAGTTGCTGAAATCAATCATTTTTTCCTTGTACTGCGGTATCATTCTGGGTGAAGGCAGGATGCTACTCAGGGCTATGGTCATACCTGCCTGGGCTACAAGATCAGAGAGCTCCTCCATGTCTCTTTTCATGTAGTCCAGGGAGGTACATCTCAGGTCATTCACACCAACATAAACAATGACAGTCATATTTGTACTTGTTGTGGAGTGACCTTGCGTGCGTTGTGTGGATCCTGGCACACGACAGGCAGCTGACAGTAACTTTCTCCTTGTTTAGCCTGGTGAGTGGAACATCAGTGTGCCTGACTATAGAGTCACCAATGACTAGAGTGTTGGGTACATTGTATGCCTTATGGGCTTTGGTTGAGTGGCATACTGAGTTTGTGGGCTATGTGTCATTTGGGTTGTGTTGAGTGGTGGAGGTTGCTTGCATTTCTGCTTTGGAGGTCTTTGTTGCTTCAGCAGATTTTACTGAGAGCCTCCACAAATGTAAGTGTGCATTTCTTGTAGCTATGTGTGTTCTTTTGGTGGTGTAGGTTTTGAGGGACTATGTGATGAGTGTGGTGTGGTGCAAGTATTTACCTTCTCTTCTTGACTGTCTAGTCCAGTCTTGGATGAAGAGAGCTTTGCTTCCAGTTTGGCTATATAAGTGCATCTCTCACAGGTTGTAGTGTTGGGTGGTAGGAGAAGAGGGTTTCCTGTGTACATGAGGCAATTGCTGCATTGCCCCAAGATGCCCAGATTCATCAGGTAGACATGAGAAAACACTGGGAGCTGACCCTTAGTCATGCCTGGACAGGTGCTTCTTTATTAAGTAGTAAAAACTGTTTTCCTCTAGACAAGTGAGGAAAGTTGAGTGCTGTAGTAATTTGTAGCTTATTTAGTGCTTACAACAAGTTCTGAACAAGTGCTGAGCTCAAAGAAACAAATTTGAGTGCTAAAACTAAAAAAAAAACTGGTGAGTTCTAAGGGAAAATTTGAAGAGCAGTCTTTATGGTGCCAGGAATAGTTTAACCCTACCTAAGCAGCAATGCATAAAGTTTTTTTTTTTTTTAAATATAACTAGCAAATGAGCAAACTGATTTAAACAAATTAACCAATAAAAAGCTAAAAAACTAAGCCCTGTTCCAGCAGTCTTCGATCGCACAAGTTCTAACTGCACACTCCTGCCACTAGGGTGCAGACAAACCTTCTCCAAAAAAAAGATGGTCTGGATTAGTGCTCGGGTTATACAAACAAAGCTAGATTCAGCAGGTCTGAATTTAGTCTATGCTACAGCAAACAAGATGTACCAATTTCAGAAAGAAACAGTTCAAATAAGCAGGCACAATAAGCCTTTAACCAGAAACTCCCAGCTCAGAAGGGCAGAATCTACCCTCTTCTCCAAGAGTGCATATAGTTTGGATGAGATTTGTATAATTGAACGGGTATGGAAGATCGACAATCCCCAGGTAGGGAAAAATTCTCTTTCTCCAGGGACTGTGCAATGTTCTACTTGGTAGATCTGTCCTAATGCACTTCTATAACTGTAGTAAGATATACACTTTCAAGAAAATATTGTCCATTCAGCCTGTGCTTAATCCTACATTTGCCAGGAATCTTCTGTCCAGTACATAGATATGTCACTGACAGTTTCTCTCCCTGAGATTAAGCTAACACAGCTGGGACGTCTAAGCCATGCATCATTTTGAAAGCCTTGTTGACTTGTAGGGCTTTATAATGTGACAGAATGCAGAATACTATCAGCTGTGTTATTTTGTATCTTAAATGACTCCTTAATAATGTGCTCAGATGATACTAAGGCAACTTCTGACAGATTTGCCATACACATACAAAGAAGAAAATGTCACACTCAGCAGTATAAGACAAAGCTTGTTAAGTGGTGTGTGTGTGTGGGAGAGCATGATAAATGCTGATATTATTGAAAGATGCAATACTAGTGCTGGCTTGGTGTGCACCAATATCCTCAAATCTACCTCCTGTATGCAACCCAGCATCAGCGGTTCATATCCAGCATACAGCTCACTGTAGGAAATACAGAACATAACAGGGGGCATATAACTAACTTGCAGAAGCCCAAAAACAAACAAGACCAAGCTAGTTCATCTGGCAACATCCTAGTTATAGGTGACTCAATAGTTAAAACCTAGTTCCTTCACTCACCAGGCTAAGCAAAGACAGGGTAAGAGTTAGTTGCTTCTCAGAAACCACTATACGTAACATCACTAAAGCCCACCAGTCCCTTCACCTCAAGTACATGTATGACTTGGTCATTGTGCACATGGAGTGGATGATTTGAAATCAGATGAAGAGGGTCATGATGCAACTCTCAGAATATGCATTTGGAAAGGGAGCAAACTAATACTGAGCGGTGTCTTACCATTGCCAAGAATGATATTACAAGAAAAATTAAAGATAATTTATTTTAACTGTTGATTTAACAACTGTTTTCCTCTAGGGGATCCAGTATATATCAACCTGGAATGAGATGAATGACAACCCCAGCTGCTTTGCTAGGGGTGGTCTACATCTCTCTCCTCATAGTTTCTCTTTATTGGTTAAGACTTTTCCTTCTCCTATAGTGTCTTTTTATGGCAAGTTCAATCACCTGAAGTTACTCCCATAACCAACCTTAATCAAAATCATATAAAAGTTGTGCTGCTCAATATTTGAAGCAAAAACAAAAAGTTGCACTCCTAACAGGCTTGTCCTAGCATTTGAAAATATTGATATATGCATACTTACTAAAGCATGGTTTCAGAACGGTGAAAACACCCCTACATTGAAGGGTTTCAATGTCTATCATTCATTCAGACCCAATACCAAAGTGGATATTGTAGCTATTGTTGGCCTACCTGTGTCCCTAAGAAGCCATTTCACCTCTAGACTCATACTGCAAGACAATGACCTAGAACTCCTCCATATTCTTCTTACAATAAACAAAATCTAGTACCACATTATAGCCAACTACTGTAGCCCCTCTATGACACTAGCAGACTGTAAGGCATATCTTAAAAAACTGACATCCCCTCACCATAGAACCAAACACTATCCTTTTGGGTGACTTTAACTATCCCTTCATTAACTGGGGAACCTACACAAATACAAACAAGTATGTACAGAGATTCCTGGACTTAATTAATGCCAACTCCTTGGAACAATTACAAAAATATTAGATGTGGTCCTCATTAATATAGGCCACTATGCTCATAGACCACAGTTACCAAATCACCATCATATCTGACAATTGTGGAGTTAAACTTACTGTAGTTGAGACTTGAGTTACCTCAAAATCCCTCAATTTAAGAGATTACTACAAGATACATGTACTCCAGCTAATTGACCTAATGCAATTCAAACACCCTCCTCTCTTAGATGACCCTGGTTCACACAGTGTAGTTTTCATGGATAAATTCTACAGTCACGTAAAAGCTAGCAGTAAGACCTCAGCCCCCACAAGATATAAAGTATAGCACCGGATTCAAGAACAAATCCACTCGGTGGAACCCCAACATAAACTATTCAATAACACTAAGAAGCTGCTAACCCATACAAGCAAACCTATCCTCTCATCCGCAACAGAAGTGATCAAAATAATCAACAAAGAACTTAGAAAGTCAAATCTTCCAAGAGTAAGTATGAATTGCAGATTGTCACCTGTACTAAAGATAATTGTAAATCCTTCTTCAGGAACCTAAGAAATAATAACAATCAATACTTGGAATTATCATCATATACTCAACTCCTGAGGGCATTGCAAGCATGCAAGGGGACAAATTAATCTCAAATTTTACCTCTCCATCTCCCCAAAATTGTTCATAGCATCTTAGTATGCCTACACCACCCCCAAATCACCTCAGAGCAAGTCTTAATCTCTCTCTGTCTCTCTGACCACTCAAATGGAGACCCATGAATGACATGGCAAATCTCACTCTGTCAGCCAAAGGAGTTCATTGTTATGGACATCATAAATAAAGGTATAGGTAATCTTCAAACCCTGGACCATAACAAACTAGGACTTGTTAAAGGCAGACTCTGCCTGTTAAACATTTTTGAACAAGTCATTAAGGCATTGGAGTTAGGTAAATTGGTCCATACAGCATATGGACTTGGTCAAAGACTTCAACATCATGCCACCCTTAGGCATCATTGATAATGCAGGGGATTAAATTTAATTAGCTTAGCCTATCTTCTGGATATCAAATTGGCTCACCAACAAAACCCTGTCTAATAATGGTACACATACACTCTCAACTAAAAGAAAAGTTGCCAGCGGTGTCCATCAGGGATCAGCCCTGGGACCACTTCTCTTTATTGTCTACTTCTCGAGTGTTAAAGCAGACAACAGCAGTCCGTGGAAAAGATGGTAAAATAGGTCTTGGAATCTTGTGAGAGGCTGAAAATATGATTCACTATATATGACCAACATGTGAGAATCCTCAATAGATGGTAACTTACTCCTGTTAATCTAGACTGAGAGGGAATAAAGTGGAGATAGTAAATGTTGATTGTGTAGCATGCATGTAGAGGGTATAGTACACATATATTTGGACTGTGATACAGAGGGAAATCTGTGGGAGCAAATTCATGATATCTGAAGACACCTAGTGAATTCTTGGGAGTTGTGTGTCCTTGCAATATGAAAGTCACAGGAGATTTGTGTGAAGACTAAGATGAAGGGCAAGTTGCTGTCACCTTAGTCTTTGAAGTAAATATGATTATAAAAAGTAACTGGAAGAGTGGCTGGATTAACTGGTACAAAGTTAAGGGATGGAATTCTACTCTCCTGGTATGGAAGGATGAAGCCCTGACTGTGACACAGAGAACCAGTGTTTGATTAGCAGAGTGGGAACTTGGTGTGGGGCAGGGAGGAAGGCAGCAAGCAGCCATTAACAGCTCATTCATCCTGGTGGGCAGGAATTGGATCTAACTCACTGCTTGTGACACCTAGAGGAAACACTAGGTGTTGCACTCATGGAGGTCAAGGCTGCAGATCACATGATGCCTAGGGGCCGGGGATTAGAATGTGCAAGAAGGCACACATGCTGCCTATTGTTAACACTCTCTAGTGAGCAACAGTAGGGATTAGGAGCTCCATGGGGAGGTGAGTCAGAACTTGATCTGGTAGTATGGCCCTATGACCCAGCTCTGGTCTCATCAGCAAAACAAATGGTCTGATTAGGACCTCCTGCCTGGGAGCAAATGGGCTATAGGGCTGTTGCCTGCACAGGAGAGTGCCTGTATTTCACCCTGTAAAAAGAATAAATAGGGCAGTTAGGTGAAGGAATGAGGGCTATTTGTCAATACCAAAGGGATGAGGAAAAGGTTAAGAGAAGGAATCCTTACAGAATTTGCAATGTCACCCAATGATTTAAACCAAGATGAAGGATGGCATTTGTAACGCAGTCAAAGAAAGCTCTGCTCTTTTAAAAGACAGAGATTGGTTAAGGTACTGAGGGTGAGTAGCAGAAACAGCATAATCATAAAACCCACTGGAAAAGGAAGCCAACAAGGGGTTGAGATCCAGTATCTTCTGCTGCCATCCGTTGGTCAGGAGAGATGGGACTTTCTTCATCTCCAGATGAAACTGCTTAAGTTGCAAATACTTAAGAAGCCATACAGAAAATTAAAATGTGAGTGTTCAGGAAAACTCTCACCAAACTTTTTGGATTTATATACTATTAAAGATTGTTTCGGTCATTATTTTTAATGAACTTATTTGAATAAATATGCTGAAAGTAATGACCATAGTTTATGACGTGGATATATCGGCTGCCGTTTGACTTGGAAGTGGTTTCAGGCGACTCTGAGGTCATATTGCTCATCACGGGCCTAGTGATTGAGAAAAGTTATAGGGGTTGGTGGGACTCATGCTTACAAAAAGTAAATGATAAATATTTTAGTCACATTTAACAGAGAAAACAACTGTGGAGTTGATAAAAGCTCTTAATTTTCAATCATTTAAAGCACAAATTAAACTCTGTTTTATTAGGTTTCTCTCATCTGTGTGGAGGCATACAGCAAAATATAATAATAGTGCATGAAGCAGTAGGCCAGGGAAGATTGTAAAAGTGTCAGAATAAGTTATTCCCCTGTGCAATTAAATGTATGTTTAGCTGTTATATACAACTATAGATGGATGTTTGGCTATGTTATATTGTTGACAAACAGGTAAATTATACCACCCAAGAGGTTACAGTGAAATTCACTTCTTGTTCCAGAAGGAATACCTTAATCCACCCACATAACATGATATTAACATACTGCATCTCTGTTAATAAACATTAGAGGACATTCATAAACTTCTCAGGAACACACAAGAACACCTGCATGTTTACAAATACTTCAAGCATAGTCTGCTGAAGTAGGCAGCAGCACAGGAAGACGTATTCAGTATATTTCTTTAAAACCTATAAAAATATAAAGCTACAATCTTTAATGTAGAAATCAAAATGACAAGCCTTGTTTGGTAAGGTAACAGTCCACTCTAATCTAGTTATTCAGAATATATGACATTTGATTCTACAGAAGAGCATTCTTTGTTTTCTGTTACTGTCAGCAGTACATATATGGCAAAATAAGTACATTTGTTTAAAGCACTAGTGTTTCAGTACAATTTTTAGACATAGAATACTTAAGTGAGTCAATATCTTCCACATAAATGAGTTCTACTTGGATAGTTTATTGTAAAGCCATAAAACAAGAAAAACAGTCCTGAGTCAAATTTGAAAGCAGTTTTTTCTAGATTGCTTACTTAGTAAACAGAACATGAAATGAATTGGCTGTACTAGTAAAAGACCAGAGGAATAGAATACATATTCTACAAGATTCGCCTACACAATTTCTTCAGGTAGGTGGCTTGTAATAAAAGTAGCATTGCAGCACGTCATGTCTTAGCTTTATACAGCCTCACAGCTGTTGTACCCAGTGTACTTTAGCTAGCAGAGCTAGGAGACTCTCTCTGTCTCTCTCTCTCTCTCTCTCTCTTTCTGTCTCTCTGACTCTGTCTGATACCCTCCCTGTGGGAGGAATAAAGACACCTTGTTGACGTTTCAAGTAGCTTGTTCAATTAAGTAGGCAGATGGACAAGTGTTCTTGTTTAATGGAATAAACTACTGGACACTTCAACAAAACATCTTTATTTCTTCCATAGGGAGTGTATCAGAGAGAGAGAGAGAGTCTCCTAGATCTGCTAGCTAAAGTAATTTTATCTGTACTCATTCGTTATTCTGGGTTTCTTGTTAGTCTCGTCACTCTCTGGGTTACAGGTGGGATACCAGACCTGACTTGGGCTTTCTGGATTACCTCTGTTTTCAAAGTAGCAGGGAGTACACAGGCTTTTATCCTAAAATGAATATATTATTTATTTATTATTATTTATTTATTGACAATTGTTGACCGGGAAAGTCCACTGGGCCATTGACCCATTTTCAGTGGAGGCCCGGGGAGAAAAGCCCCAGGTAATACATTCAGTATAAAGCATTTAGTATAAAAACATTTTGACATTTAAGAAATTACAAAAGTGTTTGCACATTATATACATAGTGGTAGTACATACAAATATATCACATTTAAAGTGAACATACTAAAGACATTTTAAATTGAATTAAAAAAAAAAAAAAAAAAAAAAAAAAAAAAAACATTTGTACCTTTTATACCAAATTGGTAGTATATTTAATATAGTACGTTTAGATGAACATACATAGTTCCATATTCAGGTAAAAAAATTCTTAAGAGGGATTGGGTACAAGAAAGAGAAATTCAATAAGTAAAGGGGTAGAAATAATTGTCTCACCTAGGGTATTTTAGCTAGAGGTAGGGAAAAGGGAGAAGACAAAAGGCAGGAGAGGATATCCATATTTAATGCGTTAAGTTGTGATTGTCACTTGGGATCGTTTAAGATGAGGTAGGGAGGCTATGGGGGGTTGATTGTTGTGCAGAGACAGGATAAATTATTTTGATAATGTAGTTTGAGTGATGATTTAAAGAGTTTTGAAGATTCCATTAGGGTTATATGGGAGGGTAATGTGTTTCAAAGTTTGGCTATATTACAAGAATATAGACTTTGTCCAGCTCTTTGTTTGGTTTTATAACCTTTATTAGTTGTTTCTGGGAGGATCTAAGTGACTGAGTAGGAGTGTAGGTTTGTACAACTGAGTGGAGTGCTGAGCAGAGATGGGGGTCTGAAAATTAGTTTGTGCTAGTGTTAAGTATATGAAAGATGGCTCAAGAATTCTAGCCAGTTGAGTTCTGCAATTGCTTCACAGTGGTGTGTTCGGCTTCATTTTCCTGAGGCAAATGTAGCTATTTTGTAATAGTAGGATTGCAGTTTATTCCTAAGGGATGAAAGTAGGTTTGTAAAGATGGCACTTCCATATAGAAGGGAAGGGAGGAGAAGGGTATTTGCTAGTTTAGCCTTGGTTTGCTTGTTGAGCTATAATTTGTGCCTATATAGTTTGCCTAATTTGAAGTGTACTTTTTTTTTATTATGTTATGTATATGTGGCTCAAAGGTCAGTTTGTCATCTATTGTCATACCTAATAGTTTGGCAATTTAGTTCTATTTCAATTCCATCTTTAGAAAAAATCTTGACGTCTAAGTTTGATGGTTTGGAACTGAAAAGGAGTAGGTTTTTTTTTTTGCCATTTAGTAATAGTTGAGAATTATTTAACCAGGTTTCTGTAGAAGTGAATGCTTTTTGGGTTATTTTGCGAAGGTCAGGGAAGTTGTTGGCAGAAGATATAATTGTCGAATAATCAGCGTATTGGATCAAGTTTCCTAGTTGAGAGACTTTGTGAAGGTCGTTGATAAAAATATTAGAGTAGTGGCCCTAGAATGGAACCCTGAGGGACTCCTATGTTTTTTTTTGATAGGTAGATTTTGCTTGTTCCCATTTTACTGCTTGTTCTCTGTTATTGAGGTAGGAGGTAAACCATCTGACAGAAGTGGGGGAACATCCTAGCTTTGCTATTTGGTGTAGTAGTTTATGTGATACTGTGTCGAAAGCTTTTGACAGGTCTAGAAGGATTACGGAGGTATAGAGACCAGTGTCAAGGGCTTTGTCGACAGTATCTGTAAAGGACAGCAGGGCTGTAATTGTGCTATGTCCTGAACGGAAACTGTGTTGTGTGGGAGAGAGAGGATCATTGTCTAGGAGGTGTTTTAATTAACTGAGTATGCACGCATTTTTCCAATATTTTTGATAGTGGTGAAAGTATTGAGATTGGGCGGTAGTTTGACCGATCATGGGAAATTCCACCTTTATGTAGTGGGGTGATGACAAATTTTTTCCATAAGTTTGGTACATAGCATTCAGATAGAGACCAATTTATTAGTATGCTGACTGGGTATGCAATTGCACTTGATGCTAGCTTTAAATACTCAGGGGGGAGTTTGTCAGTGGAGAGAGAGCAGGGTTTAAGTTTATTTAGAAGTTTACATATTTGTGAGGTCGGAATAGGTTGGATGGAGAATGAAGGTGCTATTGGATTTTTAATGCAGGAGTCTATTACAGGGGAAGTGTTATTATTATGTGAGGGATCTGTTGTAGGTTCTTTGATTAGGTTTTGAGTAGTAGTTATGAGATCCTATCCTCATGTTCCGTCAGGCTCTGGAAGGAACACAGGTCATACCAATAGGATTATCATTCCCTTTACCAACAAGAATAGTCATGTATTACAAGTCCTTAACAACAACTGGAAGCTGTTGATGATTAATGAGAGAATAAGGAACTTGATAGATGCTAGACCCCACGTAGCATATAGGAATTTACAATCACTAAATAGGTTGCTCTGTTATGATAGGAAGCCTGAGCACGCTAGGACATCTGGTAAGAAAGGCACATATCCATGTCACTCATGCAATCAATGCAAACATATAGCTGTTTCTGATTGTTTCACGCATCCTTTTACTGGACGCAAATATGTTTCTAAATTCTACGCTGACTGTAGATCTGTAAATTTGGTCTACGTTGCTGAGTGTCAGCTATGTGAATTGTTCTATGTCGGCATGATGACTAGGAGTTTACGTGAGCGCATGAGGGAACACATCTATGCCATTGAGAAAGTTAACACCACCAATGCCCTGGCAAAATACATTTTAGATAATGGTTCTTCACACAGTTTTAAGTTTAGGGTATTGGAAAAGGTTACTAAAGGAGGCAGATTAGGCAACATCAAGAACCATACAGAAGAATGAGAGGGGAAATGGATTCTGAAACTTCAAGCTCACAAATTTGGACTGAATGAAAGAGTAGCATTAAAACCTTTTTTAGCCAATAGACCACTAAGGCATTAGTTTTATGTGTTTTATATGTGTTTTTCACTTTATTATAAGTGGTCTTGTTGCTGTTTTTAATCCGCATCTAGCTTCTTAATTGTTTCTTATATTTGATTTGTCCATTCAAACAAGGTAATGATGTCATTTAGTGTATATAAGTATTTGTTAGTTGACTGCATTTGATGTCTGATGAAGCGTTGATCTCAACGCGGAAGCACTTACTTACTGCAGTTTCACTCGTTTGTTTGTATGGTCTCTTTTAATTAAATCTTGGATTTTTATCTATCTGGACAGTACCTCGTTCTTACAGCTCATGGTGCACTCCTCCAATTTATTTTTGTACTTATGAAATGGGTGTTAAAATATAAGAGATTTCCTGTGGGCTTTTGTCAGGTGTGAGGGATGGATTTTGTACAGTGCCAGGATTAAGTAATGTGGAGTCTGAATTCCAAAACTTATTTGGGTTGTTTTTTGCATTGGATAGCTGCAAGGTAAAGTAGTTTTTCTTATCTTGTATGACTAGTGTTTTGGAATTATTTTGGAGTTGCTTATAGGTAAGTTCAGTTTGTTTGGTTTTTGATTTTTGCCACTGTTTCCATGCTTTATCTCTGTGGAGGAGGCTTTGTTTTGTTGATTTAGTTAGTCAGGGGCCACGATTGGCCTTGGTACATTTGGTTCATATGGGGATAAGCTGTTCATTGTGTCCAGAAAAGGTTTGTTGAAATAGTTAACAGCTTCATCTAGGGGGAGAGTTTTTAGTGGGAGTCAATTTTGAGTTTTTAGGATGCTTATAAATGTATCTGGGTCAAAGTGGGTGAGGTTCCTGGATGTTTTGTAGGTATGCATTTGTGATATTTGTGGGTGGGTCCTATGGGTGAATGCTGGGAGGTGATCACTTAGTATGTTAGGTAAGGTGCCTGTGTTTGAATAGTTTTGTGGGTGGGATACTAGTATCCAATCTAGGGTGGATTCTGATCTAGTGGCTAGGCCATGGGTAGGAGTTGTAATAAGCTGTGTGAAACTGTGTAGGTTTATGCTGTTGACTGGAGAGTTGTTTGTTAGGTTTAGCCAATTAATGTTAGTATCTCCTAAATAATGTTTTCCTGTGAGATGTCCTGGTTTGTCCAAGATAAAAAGCCTTCTTGGAGAGGGATATTTTGGCCTGGTGGGATGTAGATTACTACTATAATTATTTGTTTGTTATTGTTAATGTGAAGGGAAGTTAGTAAGATTTCTAGATTGCCAAAAGTGGGGAGTTGTTTAGGATAGCTTGTTAGGTTAAAGCTTCTATCATAGAGTAGTGCTACTCCACCACCTTTTTTATGAAGTCTATCAGCACGTAGTATGTTGTACCCTGGAGGAAGGATTTCAGTATCAGGAATGTGTGGTTTTAGCCAAGTTTCTGTTACTGCTACTATATTTGGGGTGTGGGTGGCTAGCCATGTGTGGAACTCACTAATTTCGTTACGTATGCTACGCGAGTTTATTGTTACTAGTTGAAGTTGTAGGTTTTTTGGGACAGTTGAGGATGTAGGGCCAGGGTTGGGGTGGATGTCGCCACATTGTGTGAGAGAAGATGAATAATAGCATTGGTGTTATTTTTATGTGAAAGTGGTTTGGGAAGATAAATATTGTTTAGTTTGAGTTTTGAATGGTTGATGAAAAGTTTTATTTTATTTAGGTTATAACTATTGTAAGGGAATAAGGAGGGTGAGATGTTTGAATAGCTATCTCTGTTAAGAGTCAAAGGAAAGGTTTGTGTGCTAGTTCTTGGAGTTTATGAGGGTAAGGTGGAATATGTAGTGGTAGTTAGGGTTAATAGAGTTAAAGTTTTAAAGAGGCTAGAAATGAGAATAATGTATGCTGTGTGCCTATGTGTATTTGTGTGGGAAGGCATCTTTCTATGGAGATTAGCTGTCAGTTTAAGTGGTTTTGAGAGTGGGGTGGAGCTAGAGTGTAAGCCGATTGGTTTTCAGGCAATGAGGTAGTTTGGGGAGGGGTTTATGGATGTATAAATCTAATGGAATAGGTGGTGGGTGGAAATAGGGGTAGGGGAGCAGAGTGAGCCCGAAGGGTGAACAGAGTGGGGCTGTCTCAGGTCTAGTGATTTCAGGACCAGAAGAAAAAATGTCCATGAATATGATGGGTATGGCAAAGCTTAGATGGGCTAAGAGAACCTTTTGTTTTTACTGTTAGAAATAAATATTAGCAGGCAGCAAGATAAGATGCAAGGGGAGCAAATGTGTGGGTACTATTATGTTTTGTAGCCAGTGGAATTTAACTAGCAATGCAGAGTGCGTTAGAAAATGTGTCTGGGGAGGAATATAGGGTGTATGTAACTATCGGGTAAGCGAATTAGATGCAGGAGGGTTATAAAGATAAACAAAAGCCTGTACAAGATAGTAGGGTAGGAGACCTACTTAACCAGCAGATAATGGCTGCAGGCTAATGTGAAAGGAGTCAAAGGTATGTGGGCAGCTAGGCTAAGGGAGATAAGTAGGGTAACATAAATGACTATGGAGGAATGCAAGGTTTCTGCGCAGTGTGCTTCCAGATGTATAAAATAATGTTATTATAACAGTGAAAGTATTAGAGCTGGACATACAATATGCTCAGGATGTTTGGTGTCTTTTTTAAACCTTTAAGAGCATCCCAATTCACTGCGTCTTACTATTGAGGAGGTGCACTTTTGTCTATCAGGACACTAGCTGAGGGTATTCCAGGAGGCAAAGGTGTACTAAGAAAGGAAAGGAGCACAAGATAATCATTAAAAATGGCATAATGCTTTGATAGAGGTTATATGCGATATGATGTCCAAATGAAATGCAAAACAAACGATGTATATATTTGAAGCAAGCAAATCTCACATTATTGAATCTGTTAGTCAAACACAGTTGTGTAAAAGTGTACTTTGTCGACTTTAGCACATATTCCAATATGTACAGCTGGGAATTTTAAAGAAAGAAAATGTTTTTCATTCTCTTTACTACAAAACAAATGAAGAAACTCTCACTTTTGCAGGGAGCAAGGGAACAAATCCTCTCCACTGTATTCCATCACAGGGGGAGCTTTGGCCCCATACCCGCAAGACTTAAATATAACAACACTGAGATATGGAATCCTTGGAGAAAATATCCCTTTTCTCCAACACTATGTCAGTTTAGAGCTGTTTGATTAATTTAAGATTGCTGCCCTACAGATATGTTGTTAATCTTATCAGGTATTTAAAGTTTACCTTTTTTCTAAAGAGTACTGTTTGGGTACCAGTATTCATATTTCTGAGGTCAGATTTTACTTGCAGTCAATTTAACACAGGGAAATAAAGTAGAAGTCATACTTTTATTCACTGTACTGGGCTCTTGCATAAATGGACCTAAAAGGTGTTTCAGTGGAAATTTAAATTTCACTTTTATTCCATCCATCAGCCATCATCCACCCCTCTATGCATCCATCCATTTCCTAAACTGTTAGTCTGTGTGAGATTCTGATGGCAACAAGCTATGCAGGGTTGACCAATCTTCCCTATCTGCAGCAACATTCTCTTGTTCATCTTGTGGGATTCACAGATATTCTTCAGCAAGTTAAGGAATACATCCACTCCGTGTCTTTTGTCTGGCCAGTGCCACCTTCCTATTAATCATGCCATCTCTCATTGGAGGCACCTATGGAACATCATCAAAAGATGAGAAAACGCCAATGCCTGAAGTTACAGATTGCCAGACTCATCAGTCTACCATGGAGATTGACTACCTTGAAATGAACCTCATTTCTGCTGCTTTTATCTGCGTTCTCATTGTTTTGGTCACTACTGAAAGTTTGTGATTACAGCTGAGGAAGGGGACATTGACCATAAAATGGAGAACTTTATACAATGACAGACTTCTCTTTTCATCACCGCAGTCCTGAACAATGACTGCAGTACTATCTCCAGTCCCCCCACCTGCTGACCAAGCTCCTGACCCCTCTACCTCCAGTTGTCAACAAAATCACAAGATACCTAAATTGCTTCACCTGATGTTAACTGCCCCTGCTGGGAGAGAACCATGACCTCAAAAATGGAGCCACTGATTTTTGACTTAACCACTCCACTAAATGCTGAAGATAACACTTAATTCAGATTAAGAAGGCAACATCATCTGCAAGCAACAAATAGTCAACCCTCACCTAACCAAAATGGATATGTTCCAAATCATGGTAATCATGATATCCTAACAACTGAAGTCAAAAACACATGGGGAGGAATACAAAATATGTCTCTAGTAGAGACATATGCCTACCTTGATTATATATGATGTAATGCCAGAATAAAGGCACACATGTCTTAATTATATATGACTTACTACCAAAATGAAATGGCACACGTCTCATAGCTGAAACGCAAAAAACAAATGGAAGCAGCAGTAGTCCTATAACCCAGTGCTGTTAATGAACCTCTCATGGGACACTATATGGATACATAGCCATTGGCCTTGTACATGTCTGCAAGATGCATGTAAACAGTACTGAAAATCTCCCATGACCCCAGCAATATCAGTCCATGTGTAAATAATTGATATATTGTTCTACTGTTAATAAACAATGCACACTACCCTTCCTATCTCAAAGGCTCAGTTTTTGTATTATGTACCCTTTCCAGTACTCGGCCAAAACAATTTTTAGAGAGCCGGAGGTGTCTGAGCCTTCTATAACTGGCGAACACTAATCTGTCCCACCACCCCATTCTAGACGTAATGCCCCATCCTTCAACATAAAATTGAAAATGCATGTTAACCATGATATCCATAATGTACTCTGGCATCAGTACTTCTTTACAGTTCTCATCTTCTCCACAGACTTGTCATAGTGGCATTGTTTAATTGTCTCCGTGATCTCCCCTAAGAAATCTATTCAGTACTACCACGTGTTTCTGTCAGTTCCTACTCGGAGGAGGGCATGCCATCTTTTACACGATTTCTGTAAAGTGTTCATTCTCATCTGGACACCAAACAAGGTCAATATTTCTTAACCCTTCCTGAAAAGAACATAGGCAGAATTTTATCTCCCCTTTCTAAGTAACTGGATAGTTTGCCATAATCCCATTCAGGGCTTTTGAATGCCACTCTTAGTGGTGTCACCAACCTGTTCCCCTGACTAGTATTATTGCTTCAGAGACTGCCACAGTCACTGTTTTCTTGGCTTATTGGTATCTATCAGGGAGGGGTCTCTCCTAGAATTGCATGGATAGCCACTTTTCTTAATCTGTTGGCTTCCCTAACCATGTTTTGGCCACAGCTCCTTGCCACTGGACAAGCCCTTCTAGAGGTGGGACTACACTCCATGCAGAAGTATTAGGCAAGAAAAAGCAACCTAAAAATGAGCTGTGAGGTAAATGGAATATATAGGGCATTGGAGCTACAAAATGTAAATATTATTTTGCTATAGCAATGGTTCAGCAGGTAGAGCATTTGCTTTTGGTACCGGAAGATTAGTAGGCTGTGGGTTCAATTCCTACACCACATACTTGGATTAATTTTTCCAATACTGACACTGCAGTGTAAGATAAGGATAGTGCTACACTTCTGTCCAGTCCTGTCCTTTAGATGATGCATTAAACCAAGGTCTCATCTCCATGAGTTGATGGTAGCTGGGGTGGATGCAAAAGATCCCATGGCACTTATTAAAAAAACAGAGTAGTGGAAATTCTCTGGTGGCCTCATCAAATTTCCCCTCGTCAGTATGAATACTACCATGGGTATCCCCCTGAAAGGAGGACACTGGCCTAGAGGAATTAACCCAGTCAACAAAGCTAAAATAAAACAATAGATAAAAGATCTCACTTTTTACTATTTCAGGCATTTCAAAATAGCAAGGTAAAAATATACAGTGAAAAAACAGAAAAAATATAAATATGATATTCGGATTTTAGACCATATCATTAGGACTGTGTTCTATACAGTGTATGTAAACATGCACATCACGTATGGCTTTATCAACCATGAAATACACACAGACACACGCATGCACACAAATACACATGCATATATACACACACACACACACACACACACACACACACACACACACACACAGCATCTCTCCCAGTACTGCAAAATATTAAAGATATCTAACCATCTATTCCCTTCTCCAATTAAGATTGCACATTATAATGCACTTTCTTTTTACCTGGATACCAATGCATATGCAATCACCTGAAATATTTTCATAATTACATAAACATCAGAAACTTTTGCTTAAACTATGACATAAAACTGTTGTGATTCTGTTTCATCTCTATGTGACAGTTTTAGGCATGCTGTACAATGAACGCCTTAACTAAGTTGTTGTTTGTCTTTCGGCTTTTTCCTGGAAAGGGGTCGCCACAGTGGAACTCCGGTCCACTAATAATTGGCAGTAGATTTTTATGAAACGCCGAGGTGTCAGCTCGATGCCCAACCTTCAACGAAGGCACGCCCATTTACGCACGCATGTCTTTCGAATGCTACCCAACCATGGGGAGGACATGCAGACTCCACACAGAAGGCACTCCCAAGCCAAGCAGAGAATCGAACGGGAGAACCTCTTGCTGTGAGGTAACAATGCTACCGTCGTACCACCACGGCATGAACGTCTTAACTAAGACCATTTGTGAATTCATTCTTTCATTCCTTCACCTATTTATTCATCACATATTCTGATATTGTACAGCAATTGTATTGTGCTCATAAGTATATGGCCAAACACAGGAAATAAATTCCATGAAACAGACATCATTAAACAAAAAACATTAACAATCAGTCAAACTAAATCTTAATTAATTTAGCATAAAAACAGCAATGTACACATCAGATAGAATAGGTCAATGAAAGAAGTTTCCAAATGTTCTTTGCAGCAAAGGAAACTGTTATCCAAATACAGGTTTCTCTATCCAAACTTCTGCTCTCCTTTGAAGTATCAAGAATAATAATAGTCAGATGAATTGTCAAGTCATCCATACAGTTCAGTCCCTTGACAAAAGATGACTTCCCAGTTCAGTTTTGCGTCCCAGTAAAAGAGGTTCAAGGGATGGAATTTACTTTGGAGAGAATACAGCATAATGCATGGTGTTTGAAGAGAGGCAGAAAGTAGAAGAGTGGAAAAGAGGATTGTAAAAGATGGAGATGGAAGAAATGAGTGCATGTATCTTCTTCTTCTTTCAGCTGCTTCCATTAGGGGTCGCCACAGCAGATCAACTGTTTCCATTTCTTCCTGCCCTCTGCATTGTGCTCTGTCACACCAACCACCTCCATGTCCTCCCTCACTACATCCATAAACCTTATCTTGGGCTTTCCTCTTTTCCTGTTACCTGGCAGCTTCATTCTTAGCATCTTTTTCCCAATATACTCTGCATCCCTCTTCAGCACATGTCCAAACCAATGTAATCTTGCCTCCAAACCTTCCAACCTGGGCTGACCCTCTAATATACTTATTCCTAATCCTATCCATCCTCATCACACCCAGTGCAAATCTTAACATCTTCAACTCTGCCACGTCAAGCTCTGACCCCTGCCTTTTTGTCAATGCCACTGTCCCCAAACCATATAACATAGCTGGTCTCGCTACCCTCTTGTAGACCTTCCCTTTCACTCTTACTGGTACTCGTCTGTCACAAATCACTCTTCTCCACCCACTCCATCCTGCCTGTACTCTCTTCTTCACCTCTCTTCCACACTCACCATTCCTCTGAATTGTTTATCCCAAGTATTTAAACTCATTCACCTTCACCACCGCTACTCCCTGCATCCTCACCATTCCTCTATCCTCCCTCTCATTCACACGCACATTTTCTGTCTTAGTCCTGCTAACCTTCATTCCTCTTCTCTCTAGAGCATATCTCCACCTCTTCAGGGTCTCCTTCACCTGTTCCCTACTCTCACTACAGATCACAATGTCATCTGCAAACATCATAGTCCATGGGGATCCTGTCTGATCTCATCTCTCATTCTGTCCATCACCATTGCAAATAAGAAAGGGCTCAGAGCTGATCCTTGATGTAATCCCACCTCCACCTTAAACGCATCCATCACTCCCACCACAGACCTCACCGCTGTCACACTACCCTCGTACATATCCTGTACCACTCTTACATAGTTCTTTGACACTCCCGACTTCCTCATACAATACCACAACTCCTCTCTAGGCACCCTGTCATATACTTTCTCTAAATCCACAAGGACGCAATGCAACTCCTCCTGACCTTCTCTGTACTTCTACATCAACACTCTCAGAGCAAACATCGCATCTGTAATGCTCTTTCCTGGCATGAAACCATACTGCTGATCACTAATCTTCACCTCCCTTCTTAACCTAGCTTCCACTACTCTTTCCCATAACTTCATGCTGTGACTGAAATTTAATTCCTCTGTAGTTACTACAGCTCTGCACATCACCCTTATTCTTAAAAAATCGGTACCAAAACACTTTCTCCATTCCTCCAGCATCCTCTCACTTTCCAAGATTTCATTAAACAATCTAGTTAAAAACTCCACTGCCATTTCACCTAAACACCTCCATGCTTCCACAGGTATGTCATCTGGACCAACAGCCTTTCCGTTCTTCATCCTCTTCATAGTTATCCTTACTTCCTCCTTGCTAATCCACTGCACTTCATGATTCACTATCTGCACATCATCCAACCTTCTCTCCCTCTCATTCTCTTCATCAGCCCTTCAAAGTACTCTTTCCATCTGCTCAACACACTCTCCTCGCTTGTGAGTATGTTTCCCTCATTCTCCTTTATCACCCTTACCTACTGCACATCTTTACTAGCTCGGTCCCTCTGTCTAGCCAATTGGTACAGGTCCTTTTCTCCCTCCTTAGTGTCCAACCTTTCATACAACTCTTCATACGCCTTATCCATAGCCTTCGCCACCTGTCACTTTGCTATGCACCTCATCTCCTTATACTCTTGTCTACTTTCTTCATTTCTTTGACAATCCCACTTCTTCTTCGCCAACCTCTTTCTCTGTATACTCTCCTGTACTTCTTCATTCCACCACCAGGTCTCCTTGTCCTTCCTCTTTCCAGATGTCACACCAAGCACCTTTCTAGCCAATTCTCTTACTAGCTCTGCTGTAGTTACACAGCTATTCGGTAACTCTTCACTGCCACCCAGTGCCGTCTTAACCCTTCCCTGAACATCACCTCACAATTACCCTTTTTCAATTTCCACCATTTGATCCTTGGTGCTGCCCTCACACTCATCTTCCTCTTCTTGATCACCAATGTCATCCTACAAACCACCATCCTATGCTGTCTAACTACACTTTCCCCTGCCATCAATTTAGTCTCCAATCTCCTTCAGACTGGCCCTTCTACATAAGATATAATCCACCTGTGTGTATCTTCCTCCACTCTTGTATGTCACCCTATGCTCCTTCCTCTTGTTAAAATACGTATTAATCACAGCCATGTCCATCCTTTTCACAAAATCCACTACCATCTGACCTTCTGCATTCCTTTGCTTAACACCATATCTACCCATCACTTCCTCATCCCCTCTGTTCCCTTCACCATCATGCCCATCGAAATCTGCTCCAATCACCAGTCTCTTACCCTTGGGTACAGTCATCACCACTTCATCCAACTCACTCCAAATTTTTTCTTTCTCATCTATCGCACACCCAACTTGTGGAGCATATGCACTAACAACATTCATCATGACACCATCAGTTTCCAGCTTCATAAACATCACTCTATCCAACACTCTTTCACCTCCAAAACACTCTTAGCATACTGTTCCTTCAGGATAATGCCTCCACCATTTCTCCTCCCATCCACACCATGATAAAACAATTTGAAACTGCCTCCGATACACCTAGCCTTGCTCCCCTTCCATCTGGTCTCTTGCACACACAATATACCAACCTTCCTTCAGTCCATCATATCAGCTAGCTCTCTCACTATACCAGTCATACTGCCACCATTCAAAGTTCCGACCCTCACTATCACAGTCCTAGCCTTTACCTGCCTTTAGGCATGCCTTCCCCCTCTTCTCCTCCTTCGGCCAACAGTAGCCCAATTTCCGCCAGCACCCTGTTAACAACAGTACTGGTGGCGGTCGTCGTTAACCTGGGCCTCGACCGATCCGGTATGTATATCTGTACTGTTGTCTGCATGTATGATTTGGCAAAATTTTATGCGGGATGCCCTTCCTGACGCAACCCTCCCCACTTAACTGGGCTTGGGACCGGCACAAAGAAATGCACTGGCTTGTGCATCTCCAGTGGCTGGGTTGCGTGTTATACCAGATGAATTTTAAGGAAAAGAATCTGGTTAATAAAGGTGCACCTATTACAGTCTGCAGGTTTTATAGCTTGTGTATGTATTCTCATATGTTTTAAGAGTTTTTAAAAGTTATATTGAATTATAAGGGATCTAGCCTAAATTCCACAAAAAGGGACTCATTGCTCAAAGTATGGAAAGATGGAAGCCTGCAAATGAGATGCATTCTAGAGCTTTATGCATCATTATAACAGTACCTTTTTAGAAGGGTAGTAGAAGAGATGTACAATCAGGTTTAATCAGATTATTACAAAATAAGAATGGCGAACTCTCAGAGGGGTGGATGCAAGGTGATAGAATTAACACTGGAAGTGAAACAGGAAAATTAAGGAAAGCAATTAAAGACAAATTGAGATTAGAAGATTAAGATAAAAAGAAAGATGTGCTACAATAGGAAATGGATTTTGTGTGGAAATAGGATTAGAAAAATTAGGAAGCAAGCTATTTTAGCTTCATAAAGAGAGCTCAGGAGAATCAATGTTCATAGCAATGTGAAGGACTTTTAGGAGGCTTACATATAAGGAAATAAGTTAAAGCAACACTAGATGTAAAGTCATACAGGAAATACGAAAGTGATGTTAAAGAATGGAATAAAAATGAGAAAACATTTGAATATTTTTTGCTAGAATGTATGCAAAACAAAAATTTGAAATATGCTGCTATGGTATGTTACGGATTACAAACAGAAAAAAAAATAACTTTAACTGAAGAAATTAAATGAGAAGTGATGTTAAAGAATGGAATAAAAATGAGAAAACATTTGAATATTTTTTGCTAGAATGTATGCAAAACATAAATTTGAAATATGTTGCTATGGTATGTTACGGATTACAAACAGAAAAAAAATAATTTTAACTGAAGCAATTTGTGTGAACTGGAAATTATGGACATAGTGATATGGCATAGTATTTTATAATAAAGTGTGAGTCAATGGGAAAGAACTTAATTTAAAGAAAAATATTTGTTCTATAATTACTTTGTTGAAAGTATCATGTAACACTTTGGGTACAGCAAAAAGGATAATTTGTATGTGATTATTTGTTTTGGACTGATTTATATATAAGAATTATGTATATATAATGCTGCTGGAAAAATGTAATGAAAAACTAAAATTTTCTATAAGAAGTATAGAACAATTTGCATCTTGATAATCTGTAACCAGCTCAGGCAAATAGATTCTCATTTATAACCTCATCAGAAGGAAAGCACCTCAGAAAAGCAGCTCCCCCACACACACACATTATGCAGCACAATAGTTTCAGTACTGAAAAATAAATGTAGACACCACCCACAACCTTCCAGCATTAAAAACAAGTAGCCTACCTGTTGACCACAGACACTGATTTTGGAGTCTGGCTATCACAGTGTCTCAGATTTTGATAACAGATAATGACTAAGATTTCTATTTCACAATTACTGGATTGTTGCTTCAGTCCTGACTTCCAGTCACGGTTTGTTTTGAATTTGTATGTTTTTCCTCCATGTACAAGGCTTTTTTCTGGTTTTGTTATTTTCTTCCACCTATTAAAATCATGTTTGACTTACTTCTGTAAACTTTCTATATCCGTTTCATTTAGCTTTGCCCATGTTGCCCAAGTTACTGGTTAACAAATTACTGAAAAAAATATCTGCCCTTCAGTAGAAGTTATGAGACCTTCACAAATGATGCACGCCCACCTAATGATGTGAAGAGCCAATCAAATATGGGAGAAACAAGGACCAAGTCAAGGATGTCTCACTTACATGCAAGTAGTAATGGGGAGAGACCACAGCTAGCAACTGCATTACAAGATGGGGCTTCTTCACTAAACGCTGCACTGTCAGATTCAGAAATATAAAGCTTAAATGAACGATTTATCATCACTCTTACAATCTTGGATCTTGGGCCACAATGTACTGTACAATGTTTTGATGAATTTAAAAAAAACCTGAAGGCAACATTTATTTGCTTGATTAGGAACTTGCACATGGTAATACCGCCATTCAAATTTCATGGCAAAAAGCTCTCCCTAGTTACAAAATCTTTAATTTGCCCCAGGGTAATGCACAATGCTATGATAATACCCATAATGTGTTCGACAAATTTGTCAGCAGTTTATAACAGAGCAAACTAAAGGTGTTACAAAAGGATCTGAAACTTGTTCCAGCTACAAATGCTTACCTCTGCGAAACACTAACTGAAATCTGAATGCTAATAAAGACTGTAAACTTGCAGATCACAGAAGATAATGACATGATAGCATAATTCTTCTTTATCAGCCCTAATACTTCTTTATCAGTAAGCCACAGAGTTACTTTAACATTTCACACAGCACGAGGTGGAAATTTCATCAGAATATAAGAAGCTAACTGAGGACAGTTTTTAGTGCTGCACAAGAGAGACTGTTAAAGAGCTAACAAAGAATATAATCAGTAAAATAAAAATGTTTACACACCCCTGCTAAAATGCCAGGTTTTTGTGATATAAAAAAATGAGACCACAATAAATCATTTCAAAACTTTTCCCACCTTTAATGTGACCAATAATTTTTATTTATTTCATTTTTATTTTACATCTGTTGACCGGGATAGTCCGACTGGATGCATGTCCATTTTCAGCGGAGGCCTGGGGAGAAAAGCTCCAAGGGTAAGCAGATACAGCATTACATAATACCAGCATTACATATTACAAACAGACTATTTACAGAGATTACATAAATAAGCAAGTTAAATAAGTTCCACAGGTGACGGATAATCCTGAGCGCAAGTCAGGATTAAATTAAATTACACAGTAAACTGGTTAACAGATTTTTACACCTTCTAGAGAGAGTTAGCCAGGCTTGATACATTGACATAGCCAGTTAAGTGACAGATGTTGTTTGAGTCTAGTTTTAAATTGACCTAAGGTGGAAAGTAAGGTAATATCAGTTGGAAGAGAGTTCCAGGATCTACTTACAGAGTTTGCAAAGAGGGAATCACTGGCTGTGTTATTAATTTTGCTAGAGTGAATTAGTAGTTTGTTAGAGGAGCAAAGCAGTCTAGGATTGTTATAGGGGGTGATAATATTTTTAAGTGCAGGAGTATTGTCCAGATTATAGAGGATTTTGTAGGCCATAATCAGTTGGTTATACTAGATTAGGCTGGGTAGTTCAAGCCACCCAAGCTGATTTAGATTGATGCAATGATGTGTCCTAAAAGGCAACCCAGTGGCAAACCTGGCAATGTGGTTGTAGCAAATTGAGAGTTTAAGGACAGTCTTGTTTAAATTCGAGAGTAGAGGGGATGCATACAGAAGGGTTGAAAGAAGGTGAGAGTGAGCTATAGCAATTTCAGCTGGAGGGGTTAGGAAGGCTTTTATTCTGTTTGATAGTTTGGTTAACATGTAGGTCAAATTTTAGATTATTGTCTATGATGACATTTAATAGTTATGTAGAGGAGTCAGGGGAGATTATTGTGCCATCATTTGATTTTATGGTAAAGGTGAAAGAGGTAGACCTACGTGTTGGCGAAAATAACAGCATTTTAGCTTTTTTGGGATTTAGGATCAGACGATGTTCAGAAAGCCAGTTTTCTATTGTATTAAAGGTGGTCTGGGTAGCTGACCATAACTCTACTAGAGATGTGGCTGAGCAAATCAGAGTAGAGTCATCAGCATATTGGATACAGCTGACTTTTGGGATGACAGTATAAAGGTTGTTAATGAAGATGGAGAACAGCAAGGGCCCTAGTATAGAGCCTTGTGGTACTCCAAGGGTGTTAGGTAGAAGGTTAGAGAGTTTGTTCTGCCAGAGGACAGCCTGCTGTCGACCATTCAGGTAGGATTGAAACCATTGAAAGGCTCCAGTATCTAGACAGAATGTTTGCAGGGTGTGGATAAAAAGTTGGTGATCAGCTATATCGAATGCCTTGGAAAGATCCAAGAAGACGGCTGAGGATATATAATTATTGTTGCGATTATGGTTTATGGTGTTGGTAAAGGCTAGGAGGGCTGAAGTAGTGCTGTGATGAGGAAGGAAGCCATGCTGAGTGTCTGCCATAAGATGATTCTGGATTAGATGGTGCATGAGTTGTCTATGAATACATTTTTCCATAATCTTTGCAAGTGGAGAGAGTATAGCTATTGGCATGTAACTGGAGAATTCAGTAGAGCTGCCCCCTTTCTGAAGTGGGATTACATAGGATATTTTCCAGATGGTGGGAATTTTAGCTTCTACTGTGGTTCGACTTATTAGTATTGAGACTGGGTAAGCAATAGCATCAGATGATTTTTGTAGGTACTCAGCAGGGAGTTGATCAGCAGAAAGTGTAGTGGGTTTTAATTTTTTGATCAAGGTATGGATAAAAGTGGTGACTGGTTGGAAGCTGAACGTGAGTAGGTTTCTAGGGGTGCTACTTTCAGGACCAGGGGAGCTAGGAGGTAGTTGGCTAGCTAGGGCTTGAATTGTCTCAGTAAAGAATTGGTTAAAACTATCAGAAACGTCTTCAGGGGATTTATCAATAGTAGCAGCAGGGATTGGGGTTGATGTTTGTCCAAGATGTAGTAGATTATTTAAACCTGCCCAAAACTTCTGAGGGCTATTTTGATTTACTGTCGGTAAATTACAGTAGTATTGTTTTTTGTCTTGTAAAATTTATTTTTTGGTTTTGTTCTTGGATTGCCTGTATTTAATGTGATCTTGAGGGTCTTTAGAAGAATGCCATAAAGCCCATGCTTTGTTTCTAAGGGTAATTTTGAGTTTAGACTCTAGAAAGCCATGGCACAGTTTTTGCCTTGGTTCTCTTTGAACGAACAGGTGCATGCAAATCAAGGATCTCAAGGAATTTGTTGTTAAAGTATGCTATTGCTTCCTCTAAGGGGAGGTGTTTTAGAATAGCCCAATTACATGAGTTTAGTTCTTGTTGGAATTTGACAGGGTCAAAGTTTTTATTGTTTCTAACCTTTCTGAGTAAGGGTTGTTGGGAATTAATGGTTTTGTTCTTAATTACATATGTGAGAAGGTGATCGCTTAGGCCATCAAGGAGGGTACCAGAGGTGTACAGTTGGGGGTGGCTATTTGAGTACCCAGTCAAGTATGCTTTCTTTTTGGTTGGGTTTACCTATCCTGGTAGGGGTGAATATAATTTGTGCAAATGCATGCAGGTTAATATGGGTGGTTGGGGATTCTGAGGAACAGGTGCCCCAGTCTATGTTAAAGTCTCCAAGTAGTAGGGTTTCTTGGGGGTAGTGACATGATAGCCAGTGCAGGATATCTTCAAATGTAGATATATTGTTACCTGGGGGAATGTACATAGATGATTTTAATGCATTTATTTTTATTAAGTTGCAATTTGGTGGCAAGAATCTCTAATCTGAGGTGGCTGTATTACATCTATGGTGATATTCAACTCAGATTTATAGAGTACAGCTACCTCACCCCCCTTCCTCGAAGCACGGTCCAGCCTGTGTATGTTTTACCTGGGTGGTAACACTTCATTGTCTTTAGTGTTAGGTTTTAACCAGGTTTCAGATAAACAGAGAATCTCAGCGGAGTGGACATCCAGAAGTGCATGCAATTCATGTACCTTGTTATTAATGCTTCTAATATTGAGATGACAGATGAGGAGAGAGTTGGTTGGCCTATTAATTGTAGGTTTGTAGCTTAGATTGCAAGTAGAGGGGGGTATGTGCATCTGAAGTGAGTGGGCCAGGGTTGGGTGAATATCACCACCAAGTATTAGGTTGAGTTTATACTTGGTGATGAACTTCAGAAATCTGTTTATTAGTTTGTGGTAGTGTTTGGATCTAGAGCTAATGTGCCTGGAGTTGAGATGTTGATAGACTGAACAAGATATTGGATAGGATCTGGTACTGTAAGTATGGTTGAAGGTGGAAGGATTTACAGCTGGGGTGATAGTATGGCCTTTTGGGACCTGAAATCCTGTGAGAAACTGGTTTTCATACAAGGTAAGGATGTATGGTGCAAACAAGAGGGGTAGTAAAGAGGAGTATATCATTATCTGTGATTCAGCTAGTGCGTTAAGGAACTGTTTTACCTGGTGATGCAACAACAGAGGATAGAGTGGTGAGGTAAAGGTTCTGGAGGGGGGAATGGGAGAATGCCAGATGAAAGATAATAGGTGCTATTAAAATGTAGGTAGTAGAATGGGGACGGGTGGAATTATCCCAGATGAAAGCAGATAGGATCTAGAAAGTGGGGGAGTGGCTATAGTGCTATAAATTTAGAGGTACTGGGGGCAAGAGGGAATTGGGGGCAGGGAGGGGAGCGAAGAGAGACCGAGTGTAGCAAGGGTGAACGTAACAGGGCTATTGCAGTTTACAAGGTTTCCTAAGGTGTCCTAAAGCTATAAGGCAAGTATTATAGCTCTTAATGTAAGAGTCAATTTACTTAAGTTACAGGGGAAGGAGGCAACCACTTAAGTAGAAAAAGAGCCCTATGGCATTGTTAAAGATGTTCATTCTAAAGGTAATGTAACCTGTACAATTCAATTGAAAAACAAATCTGTTAGGGGGAAAAATATGAAAAATAAAAAATGTGCAATAAGCTGGTTGTAGTAGTATGAACATCCTTAAACCAATACTTTGTTGAAGCACCTTTTGATTTGATTGCAGCATTCAATCTTCTTGGGTAGGAGTCCATCACCATGGCACATCTTGACTTGCAACATCTGCCCACTCTTCCTTGCAAAAGATAGAAGAACATGGATCACAGGCTGCATGCCATGTCAGGACTAGCAATTCTTGAGTGTAAAAATTGGCTCCAAGGAATTCGGTCATGCTGGCTAATGTCACCAAATGGTCATGGATATTTATCAGTGATAGGTGACTTGAGGACCTGACTAGTCTGACCTATTCCAGAGATCCATGCTAATCGTGGAAAGGGTGTCTGTGCCCCTTTTTCCCAGGGTGTACCTACCATAAAAAACCCATCAACCATGAATCTTTAAGCTACTGGCCAGCTGTTGTCCAGTTGCCCAGCTTGGGTTACCTGGGGTAGGTCTGTTGAGCAAAAGCTAGATATAAAACCAATCAACCTGCCCAAACATGAACTAAGAATTGTTACAATCAATGTATTTTGACAGGAAATAGCTTGGAAGTGGATGACACTGTGGTAAGAATGAGGCTGGACATGCTATGTATCCAGGGGACAAGATGGAAGGGCAGCGCAGCAAAGAACCTTGGCTTGGGATCTGGGGTGAACTACACAGGAGGAATAGGACAAACTAGACATGATCTGGAAATTGTAGTGAGGCTTCAGAAGACAGTGAGGGATGTCCTCAGAATTAGAGATAGACTCAATGGCAATCCAACACCAGCTTAAGGACAGGGCACTATTCATAATCTCAGCCTATGCGTCACAGCAGGGTTGGGATAGTGAGGAAAACAATGCATTCAGTCAGCACTTGCAGGACCTTAAAGATCAAGCAGGACAACATGAATTGGTGTTGATAATGGGTGACCTAAATGCACATATCGGGACATACACAGTAGTATATGAGGACTGCCTGGGTCCACATAGGTGGGTCAACAGGATTAAAGAAGGTGAGGCCATTCTATATTTCTGCCTGACAGATGGCTTGATGGTAGGCAACCCATGGCTCATTGAGAGACAGCCACAAGATTACATGCAAGAGTGGCCAATTTGCAAATCAGGACACTAGGCTAGAATTGGTGATTGCAAGGTCATCCCCAGTGAAACAGTCTGTCCAGAGTATAAACCACTGGTTGCCCCAATCAGCTACAAGCAGTGGTCAGAGAGGGCTGTAAGGTCAACAGAGACTAAGCTGAAGATGTGCAAGTTGACTGGAGAGAAAGTGCAATGGTTCAAGGAATTATGAGGGCTTTAACACCTCAGAAAGAAGCAGAAATAGGTGCAGTAGAAGAAGAATGGCAGCTCCTCAAAACAGCATGTGTGAGGCCTGCAGAACAGGTATGTAGCTGAGCCAGGTATGGAAATAAGGTACATAAGGAATGCTGGTGGTAGAATGCAGACATCCAGGCAGTCATTAAAAGAAAGAAGGGCAGAAAAAAGTGGCAGATAGCAAAGATGGACCAGACTAAGAAGGTATTCTGGTTGGCTAACAGATGTTGTGAAAAGAGTTGCATTACCAAAGAACAAGGCATCAGAGGCACTCTATCATGTTACAAGGTAAAGACAGAAAGATAAGGAAGCTAGTCAGATGCATTTTGCAATGGATGCCATTAACGACCTGCTCACAGGAAATCAATGGTATATGGAAGTACCAACAGAAGCTGTACTGCCTGAGACATAGCCTACAATCGAAGAGGAGGAGCCCACCCTAGGAGAAGTAAGAACCGCTCCAAGTAAAATGAAGTAAGGGAAAGCAGCAGGCTCAGATGAGGTCATAGTAGATATAATCAAGATGTTGGGTGAGAAAGGGGAGAAATGACTCCTGAGGGTACTCATAGCATTGTGGAGAGAAACGCATGGATGGAGAATTAGTGTACTAGTGCCAGTGTACAAGAACAAAGGGGTCATCTACAACTGTGAGCAGTACAGAGGTATGAAACTCTTGTCACACTACTTGAAAGTTCTTGATTGGGTGATTGATAAAAAAAATACACAGAATAGTAGAAGTAAGATGGGAAATAAGCAGTTTGTATTCAGATCTGAATGCAGCTCAACCAACCCAATGTTTGCAGAGAAGAACCTATAGAAGAGGAAATTGTCCAAATGGGCATTCCTAGACTTGGAGAAACTATATGACAAGGTCCCAAGAAAGCTGATTTAGGCAGTCCTATTATAGTTTGAAGTCCTAGAAACACTGGAAAAATTAGTGCATGCTATGTACAAGGACCCAATGGCTCAAGCGTGATGTGTTTGGTGTCAGAAGTTGCCAGTCAAACGTAATGTTCATCACAGTTCTGTTCTGAGTCCACTGCTGCTCATACTGGTGATGAACTATGTCAGCAAACAGGTTGGAAGGGTCAGATCAGCAAAGTTGCTGTATTGCAGATGATGTGGCATTGCAGGCAGTTTCTGAGCAGGAACTGCAGCAAAGGATAGGGGAATGGAATTCAAAACCAAAGTGCATGGGATGAACAAATAAGACGGTGGTAATGTCAGCAAATGGGAAAATCAGAATAAATTGAAAACTGAGACAGAAGGGAAGAAAGTGGGAAAGGAAACCAGCTTCAATTATCTGGGAAGAGGAGATGAGAAGTCTGAATGAAGTGGTCAAAGCTAGAATCGGAGGGAATGCAGCCAAATGTCAAAGTGTCAGGTGTGGTGTATGACAGAAGAATGCCAAAGAAACTGAAAAGTAAGCTGTACAAAACAGTGGTGCGACCAGTAGTACTGTATGGTACAGAAACCTGGGCAGTAAAGGCAGAGCAGTTGAAAAAGCTAGAGGTGATGGAGATGACATGCCTGAGATGTGTGGGTAGGATGCACACTGTGGGGCAGATGAAGAAATGAAGACATCAGAGTAGAAGCCAGCGTAGCTCCAATTGCAGAGAAGGTCAAAGAGAACAGATTATGGTGTTTTGGGTACATGTGCCGAAAAGCAGAAGACAGTCTGAAGAAGGTAAGACCTGCAATAATCAGGCATGACTGTTGAAGAAGGTAGAAGAGTGACAGTGAATCAAGAGAGACAGTGACAGGTGACCCACCACCCTGTCTCCACGCATAAAATGGGAAAATGGGGACTGATGATAATTATGAAACAAAGACATAGACACCTTATAAACTATTGACCATGCCATAGACACCTTATAAACTATTGGTTAGGTTTTATTAAGACAGACCCTGCCTAGTCAACCTGGTCGATTTCTTTGAGAACGTCACCAAAGCAATTCATGTGGGAAAAATTGTTCACACCAAACATCAGGACCTCACAAAAACATTAAGCACTATTCCCCATACAGGCATAGCTAATAAACTCATCAACCTAACTATAAATCCTTGTTTAACTCACTGGATGGCAAACTGACTGACTCATAAATATAACCCAAGAAATTAGGGTTGGTGGATCGGAGAGGTCAAGACAAGTGTTGAAGGCTTATGGCTGTCAAAGTTTGCTGATGACTGTAAACTTGATATCATAAATTCTCCAGAAGATACCAAGATCCTTCAGGAAGGCTTGTCAAAAGCAAATAGCTGGTGTCAAAACCGTGGCCTAAAACTAAACACCTAAATTTATATTATTGTAACCTTCAGTAAGCAAAATGCTCTCTGCAACTATCTCATTGACAATTCCCTGAAAATTAACCCACTAGTGACAAACCGGGAAACATATGTAGATAATGAGCAGTCATTTGACCACCACATGTTGACTGTTGTTAAGAGGTCCTTCTATATAGTACAGCTTATTAGCAAGAGTATGGCATTGTAATCTAAAGAGGTGATGATTCTTTGTACACTGCAGTCATTAGGCCACCCATTGAATATAATGCCCCATTTGGTATGTACTTTTCCAAGCACCTTAGTCAACTTAAGTGACCACAATGCATTATCACCAAGAAAATCAAGTGACAAAGGTCACAGAAGTTGTTTTGACTGAATCAAAAGCCTGTCCTTCTTCCCTGTATGACAGGCTGCCATGGTAAGATCTATGCCTTGCATACCACGCTTCTAACCACCCCCATCCTTTCTGACCTTCTGTACATCGGTAAATCCAATAGTGGCCAAAATACCCTCTATAGAAACCTCGATCTCTATTGCAGCTTAAATGGAACATTCTGGACATAGAGAATACTACTTCCGTGGAACTGCATCTCCATTTTAAGTACACCTCTCACTTCATTCAAGTGCAGCCATGATGCATGGATAAGAAAACACAAGTTCACCCTTGGTTTGGCACCCTTGGCCTTCATGCATAGGGGAACATGTAAATACCTGGTCCAGGGTTATGACTATTCATACTTGCAATATAAAGGCTTTTTGCACAATACTGAAAGATTATCTCACCTGCGGTTATACAAGACATCTTCAAAAAAAGGTTGACTCTGTACTAAACTACTAAGGCTAGTAACTCTGTGAGAATACATGGCTAGGCTGCTAATTATCCTCACAATTCAATAGCCTAATAGGTACCTATGAGCCTAAGAAACTATGAACTTATAAAATAGGAGCATGGTGGAGAAGTAGATTTCCATACCACCCTAAATATGTTCCCCACTTCTCTGAGCATGTGCAACTGCTTTGGCAGTATATATAGAAATATATAGTGTGGGGAGCACAGCCCCAACATTATCAGGTACAGGAGGGAACAGTCCTTGGTACAAAAATAACTGTTTTATAATGTATTATATTTTGTGCGTGTGTGTGTGTGTGTGTTGCAACCTAACATAGTCTCCAAAGTAAAGGACAGCATAGAAAATCTATTTTATGTTGAGAGGCATTTTACCTTTAAAAGATATTAGCTATACAATCATACTTCAAAAGCACGCTCAGAAAGCAGTATGATGTGAAGAACGTTCCAGAAGTCAAAGGCAATTTTGCCAGAATCACCATACATACTAATACATCCATATGAAATAATATCCTTCTGTTATTCTTTACTTTCATTTATCCTTATTCATATCTCTCTTTCTATATATATATATATATATATATATATATATATATATATATATATATAGAAAGAGATTGTGTGATTTATCTCTGCATGCATTTCATCACTTGCTGAAATGCTTGTGTTTTTTGTTGATAGTAAAGTTGGTCAAGCCATGTAACCATCAAAGTTCATTAGATAAATCATTACATAATTAAAGGCTTTTCTCTTTCCATGAGTTTATATGATCTTAGATTTAGTAAATTTAATTTCCAGGGATGTGCAGTACATCAGGAGTGAAAGTTGTTTTGTGTTTAACTTTTGGTAATTGGAAGTATAACTTATTACTTTTCATTTGTGATTACATTTTATGATTATTTTAGTGGTGATTAATGGAAATTGAGTTCGATGTTTTGCATTTTGTTCAAACTCAACAGTGATATTCATTATAACCTCACATACATATTTTATAAATTATATATAAATATTTTATATATTCAATATAAAATAGACACACACATGCACACACACTTTTTTATAGGGAGACATTTACTTATTCAAACTGTACGTGTGTCTCATATAGTAGAATAAAGTTTCACAGTAGCAGACCTAGGAATATTTAGTTGCAGTTTTCGGCAAAAAGTGTATATTTGTAAAAGGTTGTTCTTCTTCCCAAACTATAACAAATGCATCAAGATAATGCACTCATTTTAGCAGCTAATTAAGGCAAAGACAAAAAAACTTTAAAAAAATGTAAAATGATAAATCCCAGACAAAGGAGTAAGTAAGCCATTCGAACAGTTTAAGAAAATGCATTTTAGAGAGAAATTTTAGTGTTCTCACAGAGACCTGGAGAGACAGTCTCAGTACATTGCAAGCATTTTTCACATTATTATTTTTTTTGCCTGCCACAGTATTGGGCAATTCATACACAAATGGTAAAACAATAAACTGTTTTTGTTTTTTTTCTCAAGGTCCTAACAGCATCCCTCAAGAATTCTGTTTATTTTGTCCATACCATAATCAAGAACCATTGAAGCTGTTTTGTGAGACTTGCAATTTGATGACTTGCCAAAGCTGCCAAATGTCGGAACATAAGGATCACAGGTAAGCAACAAGTTAAAGTTTAAGCATTTTGTACAAATGATGTATGGCTTTTTCTGAAACAAACCTGCTCGGTTTAGATAAATCTGAATACTATGCTTCTTAAATCATACTTTTCATTAAAACTGAAGTGTATATTATAAAACTAAATACTGCATCTTTTTGTACCAGTTTTAATAAGCAATAATGAAAAATGCATGACATATTTTCAAAATCATAGAATAGTATGAAAAAGAAAACAAGAAAAATGATGTAATATGAATCTTAAGTTTGTGCAAAAAACACATGTATTTGACTTTTCTCCGAAAAGGCGCCTGCACATATTAGGTAGCAAAGGGTATCAGTACAGCCTTCTCTCAAAAATACAAATTTTGCTAGATGGCCAACTGAGAGCAGTGAATTTTGAGAACTCCATAAACTAGTACAGTAATAATATAGGAGAATTGTATTTTTTTCGAGTTTAAAACATCAGAACTCTATAGATAAACTACTAAACTACATAAATATCAATTTTGGCGGAGATGTAAAAAAGTTTCCTGTCAAGTAACTTGGAGATGTATTGAGTCACTGAATATGAACAACTCAAGGAATTCTCATCCAGATGCTGCTTTGAAAAAAGAACTGCAATTGATGGCATCTACCTTACAGGAACCATCTTTGAAGATGGATGGCTTTAAAAATTACTTGGAAAACCTCAAATTAAATTTTCAAAAACAGACTGATACTCTTAAGGAACCATTACAGCAACACCATACAAAAATAACAAATATAGAGACTTCTCTAAATGACATTGAAGGGAGACTCAAAAAGGAAGAAAGAATTTCTGCTTAAACAGAATACATGAGAAAAGAATGTAAGAGTGAAAGTAAGTTAGCACAGCTGATGAGAACTCTATGAAGTAAGTGCTGTCTTAATTGCTAAATAGACTTGTTGTTTCACTATATTTCTGAAAGATCTTGGAATTTATAATTTGTTTCAAGAAATACGTACATATGCCTAACACTCTGTTAATTGTGGAGATTACAATACAGCGTTTCAGCTTGGTGGTGCATAAATTCTTTTCTCATTTTTTGTTCTTTGATGCAACTTTAGTACTTGGGATTTTTTAATTATGTTTTTAATTAACTTAAGTAAACAAGAATACATGGGTGTTTAACAAAATAGATGACTTAGAAAACCGGGCAAGGAGAAACAACATAATGATCTTTGGTCTGCCTGAAAACACAGAAGAAGACATTATTTCATTCTTAACAACTTGGATTCCTGAATTTTTAGACTTGAAAGAGGGGCTTTCATTTGGAATTGAAAGGATGCATAGAGCACTGAGGAAACCTGCTTCTAACTCAACAAATACTCCACCTAGATCCATTTCTGGACATGGAACTAATATTAAACTCTACTTGGAGAAAATCACCCTTAAAATACAATCAAAGCCTGATAACGTTTTACAATGATTATTCTTCCAGAATACTAGAACAAAGGAAAAAAGTCTGGCCAGTAATAAAACTGTAGAATCAAAACAACATTAAAGAACAGCTGGCCTTTCCAGCCAAGATAAAAATACTTTTTGCCAGTGACATGAGAACCTTTAATGACTTAGAAGAAGCTACTGTATTCAACAAAAACAACAACATAGTGTTTTCCCAGAAGGAATGGATGGCCCCTACTCTTAAAAGAATAAAAGAAACAAATCCTTGGACTGATGCTGGAAAGAAGTAACAAACTGATTCCAAGATAGCTGTCCCAAACAATAGCTCTTACAACTACACCTCTCAAAGTATCGACTGATATGGCACATCACTTGTCATCTGTTTTTATTTAAAAAAAAATTGAGGGTTGCTTAAACAACTGCAAAACAGTAATGATTTATTCAGAATGTTCAGAGTCCAAAAATTCTTCACAAACAAAAGGTCAGTATGAGTTACTATTTACATTATATACAAGCCAAACAACGCAACATATAATACAAACACAGAAGTTTCTATTCCCCTACTTGAACTCAACGAATACTTATCTTGTTAATATTTCATTAATTTTACTTATAATAATTTAATTCAACAAGGTACCATTCATCAGAGTTCAGACTCAAATGTAACAAATTACTGTTACTGCTATTATATATGATGTTAGAGTGCTTTGAAATAAAATGCTGTCATGGAGACTAATGCCTTAAAGTATGATTTAGAAATGTCATGTCTATCCTGGTTAAATAATAGTAGCAAGCTCTTAGTACAAATGTCATCATTATTCTGTCTAAATATAGTTAATATCAGTTTCGGCAGTTATCACAGCTATGAGTGCTGTTTGATCAATCCTGATATGGTGTGCGTGGATGCAGCCATGTCTGGCAGCTAGTACAAATGTCATTATTGTTCTGTCTAATCATAGTTAATATCAATTATGGCAGGTATCATAGCTTTGAGTGCTGTCTGATTAAGCCTGACATGGTGTGTGTGGATGCAGCAATGTCTGGCAGCTGTTGTATGTTGCTGTTGTATGTTGCTGTTTTTGTCTCCGGGAAGCTGTGGGTTGCGGCTTGTGATCGAGGTTTACTGATGCTTGTATATTAGGAAGAGACATTTGGTGTTTTAGTCTGAATCCAAGGGAAAGAGGTGGATAAAACTGTGATTTGGGAAATTTTGGCAGAGAATAGTTTGTTTATACATCTGCTGAGTGAGAGGTGGGAAGGCTGGAAGAACGTGTTTTCTCTTGTTGTGGTGGCTTGTTGGGAGGTTTTTTTTATCTGTTTGCTCTCTGTTTTTTTCCTGACTCCTGCATCGCTGAAAGGGGAGGGAATTTTGGCTTGAAGTTGCAGTGAAGTGAAGCTTTGCTTCAGGTGCATCGTGAGCCCCTGGTATGCAATACACAGACACACTAACAGAAACGGATGCTCCTAGGTTATTATGGTAACAGAGAGTGACGATAATGCTTAAAGGCTCTGAGGAGCCTCTGAGATGTTTCTCGACAATGAAGGTTTTGGTTTAAAAAATAAATATAATAAAAGGGCTGTTTTAAACCACATGTACACACATTGATGGTCTCCCAACACTTCATTTAGCTCATTATGTTGATTCTTTATAAAAAAATAAATAATAAGTGCAATTTTATATTTAAAATGTATTTTGCTCCAAACACATTAAGGACTTAACATAAGAGTGGAAGTCTGAGTTATTGTGAAAGAGTAAGAGCACTTGGTCTTGTGAAGCACCCTTTGCAGTGGTTTGGGAGGTGAGCTTGCTCGGACGTGTTGAGCATATGGGGATAGCTGATTCTAGGGGTGTTTGGGGTTGCCGGGAAGTGCTAGAGAGTCATCAGATTTCTTTTGTGGAAATATATGTGAGAATGGAAGGTGTGTTGAGTGGTTCACTGGCAGAGTGGCCACTGCATGGAACAGGCTGGTAAAATGGAACAGGACAAATATTGGTTTGGATATTTTAAGAACAGCCTGGAAACGCACCACATGAACTAGCGAATGGTATTCTGGCAAAACTGGATGGGAATTGTTGCCTGTGCTTGAAGTACTGATGTGTGTATGTAAGGATGGAAATATAAGAAATAAGAAAGTAGATGTGTCTCATAATTTAAAGTCTATGGACTGTATAAACATGCTTGGAAGGAGCTAATAACAATGAGCATTACAGCTTGTGGTCTCTGAAATAACTAAGCAACAGCCAAAAACACACACACACACACACACACACACACACACACACACACACACACACACACACACACACTAGTTATGTAATGTATGATTTTAGTAAATCTAGACATAAAATATATAATTGTCATACAAGATGAAAGAGTCTGCTGAATTTAGATATAAAAGACAGGATTTAATAACATGGGTTTGTGTATAATAACACTGCTGTCTTAACTTGTCATAAATTACATACCCTACATTGAACATCAAGGAGAAGCATGACGATTTTCTTATAATATAAGTAAATGTACATAACAAGTCATGTAATTGCTTTAAATTGAACAGCATTTTTTGTAACCCACCTTGACCATATGTAATACTTGAGCAGTTACCGGTTGCCAAGTTAACTAATGTTTTATACATGACATCAAACTGACAAAGTTGTTCAAGAGAAACAATAGAAGCCTGAACTTGAAATGAAATGTCACAGAATGTAACAATCATATTCTGAACAAATAGTATTAAACTGACAATAATCAGTTTAACCTTTGCTGATTATACAAAATAGAATGTTGCCATTTAAATCTTAAAAAACTTTCAGTATAGGCCATAAAATGGCAATTTATGAATATGGAAAGGGAACTTGTAATCATTAATCACGATAAGTGAATTTGTGGTTTTAACCTATAATTTGACTCATTTTATAATAAGATATGACAGATATGAAAATCCTTGTGTATAGGAAATTGGGAGGGGAAGAGGGATGCACTGATAATTAAAATGCACTAACTTTCATCAATGTTCACATAAAACAAACTTGATGCTTTAAGTAAGTTAGCAACAAAGTGATTATTTAAATGATGGCAAAAAATGTTCTAATATAAAAAAAAAAAGAGAAAAATTAAAACTAGATCTGCAAGCACCCATACCCTACAAAGAAATAACAGATACAATAAAAGAGAGTAAAAATAATAAAGCTCCAGGTATTGATGGCATAATCATGGAAATATATAAACTTTTTCCTTCAAAGATACTATCCCTCTTCCATAAAACTCTATTAGAAATTCAGTCACAAGGTTTAATACCACCCAATTGGAGATATTCCTTAATCACACCAATCCTAAAGGAAAACAAATCCCAAACCTCTGTACCTCATATAGACCTATATCATTATTAATGACTATAAGATATTTATGACAATATTAACTAACAATGAAAATACCACTATCCAAAACAATAAATAATGTTCAGACTTTATTTATATATCCTAGACACACACGACAATATTAAAAGGGTAATTTCTCTTGTAGATTGTTAAGAAAGAAAATAAACACTCATAATTGGCTTAGATATAGAGAAAGCCTTTGATTCCCTAAATTGGGACTATTCAAAATCCTAATGTTGTTTGAATTTCCTGCATCCTTTGTTCATCTCCTAAAGAATACCTATATATACACAAATAATTTAGCGTATGTCAAGTTAGGTTCTTTTACCTCTGAATCTATGCATATAACAAAAGGCACTAAACAAGGATGTCCCATGTCACCAATTCTATTTGCTCGGGTTATTGAAATATTGGCAGATTCAATTCATAACAATATACAAATCAAAGGAATAGATGTTTATGAACAATACAATTCTAAAGTAAGCTATTTGCTTAATGACATATTACTAACATTATCTAATGCAAAAGAGGCATTAGAAGAATTAGATATATTAATTGACAAATTTCACATGACTTCAGGACTCCATTTCAATAAATCAAAGTCAAAATTTTTATTTTTAAATAAAAAAAACTGCAGACTAAGGGGATCACATCATAGGAACAAAATAATTTACCTTAAAATATCTAGGAATTGAGTTATGCAAGGATAATAATGAATTCTCAAACTACAATAATATCATCAATACAATTAAAATCTCTATGGAAAAATGGAACAAAATAATATTAACATTTGAAGATAAACTACAGTTAATAAAAATGGTTTTACTGCCCAAGATCCTATATATATATAGCCTTGACAATACAGCTGTTACCAGAAAGGAATATACTTGAAGAAATAAATCCATGCCAAATAAAATTTTATGGTTTCCCAAAAGATACAGAATAGCTTTAATACATCATATCAGACCATGGAAACTGGGAGGATTAAACTTTCCTGATATAGAAACCTATATAAAAGCATCAATATCTAAAACCATCTCAGATTAGATAAGTCCAAATTACTCTGCAAATTGGAAAGAATTATTAACTGTAATATCAATAAATGAATTTTGATTTACAAAAAAAATTTCAAATAACAGATAATTTGGTATAGCACATATGTGTTAGTATGCAATATAACATAACTAAACCTACTAAAACTCATATGATTAGTTATTACATTGACTCATTTAGGAAAATTATTAATGAAAATATAGATTTAAAAATCTGGCTTGATCTTTTAACACCATTTATAGTCGCAAAGAACTTTCCACATAAAATATATAGAGTAATTATTAATTCCTGGGAACAGAAAGTAATTTGTTTGATGGCTCCAATGTATCAAAGAACTAAAAGTTTTAGATATGCAAGTGATGAAAACAGCATACAGAATTCCACAACAGGACTGCCTAACTTTACAGAGTATTCTGTCATATTTGCAAGATTTAAGAAGAATAATTAACTATTCTACATTTAAAAAACACCTAAATTTATGAAATACATATATGAAATCATTTAATGACTGACATGGGAAACAGTATTTCAAAACTTTACAAAATATTGATAAACTATGAAACAACACCCAAAACCTCATTTCTGGAAATACATAACAAAAGGACACTCAATACAGTTAACTTAAGACATTAAAACACATATCTTATTATTGATAAAATATACATCCTTTACACAACACTGGAAAGTTTTTAATTGGAAATGCTTGCACAGAGCATTCTTAACCCCAGACAGAATCAGCAAAATTAGTTCCTCCTTAAAAGGAATAGGTTGGAGATGTGAGCAAGTACACGATTGGAACCACATTTTTTATTGTGTTAAAATTAAGCCACTTTGGAATAAATTAAGCCACTTTGGAATGGTATTAACTTTCTACAGGCTTTATTTAATGAATTATTTTATTTAACTAAAGCTCTTGTATTAACTATGAACGAAGGTCCACATTTGAATAGGTCAAACGTGTATCTAGTATGGACTATATTTGCAATTTTAAGGGAGTATATAACAAGAAGATGGAATACAAACAAAATACCAACTTTGGAAGACATCTATAGCCTACAGAAGACCACAACATTATTGGAAATTAAAGAACTAAGAATTTATCCAAAGCCATTTATCAACAACCCTTGGGGAAAAGTCTTATCATTGATTGACACTATACAATAATTGATCAGACACTCTGATAATGGATTGGACATACTTATAAAGTAACTGTATACATTAAGATCTGTTATAGTGTCGGGCTAATGTAAATAGTGTACATAGCATTTTAAGATGTTCTGTATAAATACTATGGAATTCATTCAAATGTATTTGAAAAATTAAAAAAAATGTGAAAAAAATTACACATTTCATTGAAATATCCATCTGTGATAAATCAAAAGATGCTTCAACAAAGTATTAGTTTAAGGGTGTGCACACACAACAAAGTATTAGTTTCAGTGTGCACACTTATGCAATCAGTGTATTGTACATTTTTTATTTTTTATATTTTTCCCCTAACAGATTTGTTTTTCAATTGAATTATACAGGTTATAAGTCACATTAAAGGTGGGAACATTTTTGAAATGATTTATTGTGGTCTCATTTTTTATCGCAAACACCAGGCATTTTAACAGGGTGTGTAAACTTGTATATATTTATTCATTTATTTATATTTATATATATATATATATATATATATATATATATATATATATATATATATATATATATATATATATATATATATATATATTTATATATATATATATATATATATATATATATATATATATATATATATATATATATATATATATATATATATAGTGTGTGTGTGTGTGTGTAAATGTGTTGGGGGTATGACATCTATGTAGAATGGGAATCAACTCTAAACCAAATTTGTATAGCCATACATTCTATGAAATGAGACTAATGCATTTCACTTTAACATATAACTGAGCTTTTTTGTACACAGCAGAATGCTTATTACATAGATGATTGTTTTGCCCGTCTAGTAAATGCACATTTTATTTACTATGTGTCATTCTGTATGCCAATTTAAACTGAACATAGTACCTTTCTCCATTGTCATTTTTCCCTAGGCTCCACGCTTTTCAGATGCCGAATACCAAGCTTTCTCCAGGCTAATAATGATTGAGAATTAAGCCCTTCTCTCCTTTCTAGTGTACAGCAGCTATTTCAAACTGCCTTGGACCCCCAAGACTAGGAATCTGTCTTTTTAATCTTTATGAACAGCTGTACACCAGGGTTTTCTGCATGCATCAGGAAAAACCTTATATTTCCAGTCAACTATGCCACAACACTGTCTCCTTTTGAAGTAAAAATAAAACACAGAAACCCAGCTAACCCTGGAATGTTCAAGAACTACTCAAACCCTAACTTCCTCCTATTACAGTAGTAACCTGGCAAAATTTCAAGCTCCCATAAACCCTGAGAACATTACTGCCTATGTGGAAATGTTCACAGAAACCCTATACAAGCATGTTAATAGCTGCACAGAGGTAGATGTACCCACCAAGAAGTAGTAGAGAACTAACTCAAAAAAACAAGCCATCCTGGTGGAATCGCATCACCAATAGGCTGTATAACAGAAAGAAGAGAATCACGGCAAAAAGTAAGAGGTGTAGCAACCAGGAGGATAAAAGCATTATCATCACACTAAACAAACAATTCCGATGACAAAGTCTTACCAAAGTCACATTGAATACATATTTCGGCTCCCAAGCCCCTGCTTACACTCATCAAGGTCACTAGAACTTTGGGATGCATGGCTAGGTCTAAAAAGGCCCCAGTGGTCACCTATGAATTATGAATGAACCTATAAAGAGTATTTTCTGCCCAATCATTTTTTGACTGGTCATGGGCTGGAGTCTCTTTGATCACTGTCTAAACATGTGACTTCTGCTGTTAGACAAACTATAGTTTTCTGTAGCTTGTTTTCAAAGTTGACCATCTGGATTTCAAGTTTAATGGGCTGCTCTATTTTCTTTGTCTCATTTTCTTTCAGGAAGTTTATATACTATACCATGAGACTAATTTGTTATATGATGCCATCTGTAGCACATCTTTATTGTCATTTGCCCTTGTCTGACCTTTGGGTGCTAGATAGTAAAAGTTATCTAACTGCTCTGAAATCACCTTCAGCCTGATTCTCTGCAGATTTTTTTTCCTCTCTCTCTATAGCTCTATACACTCTACCATCTTATCTTTCATAAAAGCAAGACAGTTCATCACTTTCTTTAAATTCTGTAATTCATGTGAACATTAAATGTTTCCTTTTATTCTAATATGTTTCAGTGAATATTTTGTTGATATTTGCTGAGCTCTCACAGATGTGATGCAAAAAATAAAACTCTGCAGAAATGTTTTGTATAAGAAATAGATTACACAGCCCCTTTCCATTGCAGTTAACTGACTAGACGACTCTATTATTGCCTCTTCCATGTATTTATTCTTTTTCTCAGTCCTCTGCATATATAAACTGCGAGTGAGATATTTTCAGAATCTCTTCCATAATTTTCTTAAATCATGAATCCAGTCCTTGTTCCACATGAGGATGCATTTCAATTAGCATGATTGGAAGGTTTTCTTGCATTCTAGATTACTGAGTATCTAACCATGATCAGTGTTGGGACACAGACCAGCCAACAATGTCTGTCAAGCTTCCCTTCTTTCCTTGGTCATTGGCAATTGCAAACATTCCTTAAGGGTCTCTATTATATAAGACAACCAGTAAATGTTTCACTTTTGTTATTTCTTTATTTTATTTTACTTTATTTACTTGTGTTTTCTGGGAAAGTCCAACTGGGTACCCTGTCCATTTTAAGTGGAGATCTGAGGAGAAAAACTCCAAGAAATAGTAGATGTACAACATTGCAAAATTTAAACCTGCTATAAAGAAAGATGAATAAAATAATGGCATTCATTAAAATGGAAATATAAATGAAATATCACACACAGAAATTTAAGTAAGTTCTAGAAAGTAAGATTAATGCACATTACAGAACATCACTGAAGTGGGAAATTATCAATGTAGATATATAACTTCACTAAACAGTAGAGTAACAGAAATTTGAGAGCTAAAGTAATGTGTTATGCAGCTATACTCATGCTGATTTGTAAGCTGATAAGAGAATAATAAAGCATATATTTTTCAGTAAGACATAAATAGCCAGTTTATAAAGAAATACTTTAGTTGGACATTTTTATCCTGGAGATTCAAAACCTTTGCAAATTCTGATATAATTTAGATATAGTTTGAGGTTGATGTTAAAAGTGAAGAGGTTGTTTATTTGTCTGATATGAAGAGAATGCTGTTCCATAACTTAGCTTTGCTTACTGAGTATAATGAGGCCCCAAGTTAGTTACTGGACTTTTGGGGTTGTATTAGGCATTGTCCCACTGAGGAAAGGTTTCTTCTGGTTTTTTTACCACTTTGCCATTTTATTATACTGACAATGGCTGGGATATTTGAGGCATGGAGTAGTATTTTATGTGTGACTATGAGCTAACCACTTCAGGTGCTGCAGGGGAATGCATTGATGAGTTTGATTTGGGAGACTGGATGCAAATTGACTTACTTTATTATAGCACTGTTCAAGTTTATTCATTATTGTATCTTGAACACGAGTGAAAACTATAGATTTCTAAAGCGGGCTCGGAAGCAAGAGGGATGTTGCACATAACCTCATGCTGTGTTAGCAAGATATTGCCTGGCTTTGTAAAGCAGCGTTAATTAGTGGTGATTTTTTTTTTGGACGTTAGCCCTGGTGTGTTGGCCCAATTTAAGTTTGTCATCTATGATGACACTCAGTAACTTGGTATGACTGACTTGTACTGTTTTTGGGGAGCTAAACAAGAATACATGTTGCACCCCATGTGCGTCGATAATGGAGAACACTGGAATGAGTGTAACTCACGTCTATGAATATAAGCATGAGTTTTGCTTAGTCCAGTCTTCTCCCGTATTACTATAAAGATTACTGAGATGTACTAATAAACAGAATTTCCTCACAGAAGGGAATTGATAGCACTGCAAGTGGCAGAGACCTCATGAATGGCATTTTCAAAAGGAAGCACTAACACCATCTAACCTATTGTATTGACCACCTCAATGCTTATTTTTAATGCAAGTCCTACAGTAAACAACACTTAAGGTGTGAAGTGCCATTTGGATGTGAACTTCCCACCCCAAAGTACTTTTAGTACATTTTGAAAAAGGACCAATGTCCACTTATCTAACTGCTTGAAAAAAGGAGTTTTCTTACAGTATGTCATTCTCTATTACTTGAAACTGGCCTAACATGCTTCTTAACTGATCTTTGAGTTAGAATTACAAGACACTTAAAACAATGTAGAGCAATTTCCACATGAAAAAAGAATGCTGCAGGGTATAGGGTGTTATACCAAAGTAAATTCTTTATGACGATAACAAGTACCCATGTACCAGCTACACTGGGGAACACCTGACTGAAAGAGTGTCTTTGCGATCATGATTTAAAATGTTACAACAGCAATGCACATGCATACAACTGCGCTTCTGCTGCAACACTTCAGTCATCTCACAAAGACACTATTTCAGTCTGGGGTTCTTCATTATTACAGCACATGTTATAGGTAAAAGTCCTGATAATGCCTCCTTTTAAACATATACTCTCTGCTATATCTTTATTTTCAGATATTTCTTTTCTGCATTGAAATTATTGAAATTAAACAGCAAGCCTTCCATTCATCCTCAACCCCTTTTCTCATTTTTGCACATGGGGGTGTCACTTCAACAGTGACAATCATCTAAAGCAACATTTAATTTTTTTTTTTTTTGCATTGAAATTGAACTGCACCATTTCCCTGCATTTGTGCATATTTTCTTCCTTCAACTGAACTCTTTTGTATCACCAGCGTGTGTCATGTACAAAAACACATACATTCCTTGCTGATCTTTCAAAAGTCTCTGATAAAGATTATTAACCTTATTCAATTCAATACAATGGTTAATTGAAGTACTGACCCTTTCAATAGCAAACTAGTGGCCAGTCTGTTTTTGAGAGGATTTGTTACTATCAGACTTTGTACCCCACTATCTAATCAACATGTTTCCATTTTAAAACCAATTTTTTGCCACATTTTCTGTGGACGTATGGAAATATCTTGCTATAGTTGAAAGCAGAAAAAGAAAGTAAACGGCTCACAGTTACATCATATTCTAATGCATAGTTCAAATCCAATGAAATAATAAAGCAAAAGTGACTAACACTATATGGATAAAATCCAAAGTCAGTAGCCCATAAGACTAGATTTGATTTCTAAATAAAAGGCTGAATTGGGAATTTATTTCTAGACTAACATTTATTTTTGTATAGAATTTTCTAAAGTCAAACTTGATCATATGTGCAATCCCTCATAGATTTATTGTCATAAGGGATAGATATATACCACTATAAATTTTACTGGCATGGCTGCCTCAAGGTGAATCCATGTTGTGTTGGGACCTACAGTGTCTAATTGCTTCCTATTATGTGTTTGTGTGTGTCTGTCTGTCTCTATCAGCATCTGTATTTATTTGCCTCTCTGCATACCTTTATTAATAATATATATGCATTTATTATTCAGATGTCGGTATAGCCATATCATTTTCCAAACAAGATGCATTCTCTTCCTGTACATTGCAAATTTTAGATCTTGGTTTCCTTCCATTTTCTGTATCAGCCCAATTTCGTACAATATAAATAATATTCCATATCTAATCTCATCTTCATACTGTATTTCTCAGCTCTTTCAAAGACCCAAGAATAAAAATAGCTTTGTGGTTAACCCAATAAACTTTTTGGAATTGTTTTTATTTTATAATATTTAGATTGTCAGTTGCATACTGTATTAGACGCAGCAGTATCCTGAGCCTTGCATTAACTGGTGCTCTCTAACCTAAGTCTCTTCATTTTTGAGTAGCTCTAAATCAGTTGGTGAATGCAGGCTATATATAGCATCAGCTTTGACTTTTATTTTATTTATTTATTTTTTTAATCCTCTAGAAGGCAGATGCAAAGGCTTTGGGATAAGTTCTGGTGCACTAAAGCATTTTTCCAATTGAACCACGGTGATCTTTTTTTTCTGCAGCTGCATGTGACTTTGGTTTGGTATTAAATATTGTGTGTTTGGCAAGTTTTCTACTCTTTCATCTTTCATTGCCTAGCTGAAATACCTAATGGATGTTTTTAAAAGTCTCAATTTTAGGATACTCAGCCTGCCAGAACGAGATTTTTGCGATGCATTAACTTAACACACATCCTCAAGCAAATTCATTATATTTTGGGAGTATTATTAAAGCCTATAAATAATATGTAAACAACATATGAATAAGCCATCTGCTGCTTAATATGTTTCAATGAAGACAAGATTTGGAACTATCTATATCTCTGCTTTCTGTATCATTAAAACATGCAATGCTGAAATAAGAAAACTCATTCCAGGTTCCAATATCAAACGCATACAGAAGTAATCTAATCCTTACTCTAGAAGGAGTAAAACATTCAAACCAAAATAAAATTACCAGTCTCTTTGCTGTCTTAAGTCAGTTGTATAGTCCAAAGAAAATGACAGTAACCTGCCAGGTATAAGAATGGATGATAGTTCATCTAATTCTGTCTCCAGCCTCTGTTTATGTTCATAAGCACTTGAAAAGCATTGCTATCTCTTAATTTTAGCTAAATGTAAAGCAATTGTAAACATAGTTATTCACTGACATGAACTGTATCTGAGGTAGAAAAGGAATCTAGTTATAGTATCTATATGTTGTGACTTAAAGAAACATCACATTCAGCAAACGTATTTCTCTAAACATACTGCATATATTTGATAAGTCTTTGTAGCTGTCTTACTGATCCATACCATATGCTTTCTGCAAGTTCTAGCCATAAAAAAAATCTCAATCTTTTCTCACATCAGATTTCGATACCTCCAAGAGGCTTTGCAAAATCAAAATGCTCTGTTCAAATCACTGACATCACAAGTGGAAGAGAAGAAACTCAGTTTGCAGACCTCTGCTAAGCAGCTGGAAGACAGGTAATGTATAGTAATATTGTATTTCATCTGTACTTTCATTTGTTTATTTGTATATTAGTCAAAGCAGTATATGGATGCCACACACACACACACACACACACACACACACACACACACACACACACACACACACACGCATATACCCATGCTTTCTGTATCACATTTAGCAGATTTTACCATGCATGTTGGGTTATTTAATATAAAGTGAAAATTCTTGCACGTGTATGCATACTAAATTTTATTTTACTCTGCTTATTTAATCAATATTATAAATATGTATGTATATATATATATATATATATATATATATATATATATATACACAGTGTGTATGTGTATATATATTTTATATATGTTTTATATATATATATATATATATATATATATATATATATATATATATATATATATATATATGCAGATAATTACAAGCTAGTACAACATATCAGTTCATTGATTTCTGATACCATTACACCTCATAAATCAGAAAGTGTGAGATATACGTTAACTCATTAAGGGGGTTATGAAAGGCATGTTTTACCTTGACATAAGATTATTTTAATTTTAATCACGTTTTTCATGTTTACTGTAATGTTGCTCAGAATAATAGCTCTGTCCTAACATGCACTAGGCATTTTTGATCATTTCTGTTTTACGAAGATATTTGATGCACCGTGGGTACATAACAATTCCAGTGATGGAGAGGTATTACTCAATGCTACTGCATTGATGTCTGAGTTAGATTAGTGTCAGAGCATGACAGAAACTGGCATAGTGCGCATCTGATAGTGAAGGTAATGAGTACATTTAGGAAAAGACATTTCTCCTTTCCTGGAAAGGGATTAGGAAGCAACTGATGACCCTGAAAATGTTCAGAGCAAGAACACTGCAAATACCTTTCTACTGAGGAAAAGTCTTTGTCTGAATATCTTTACACTGACTTAACATTAGTACTTGCTATAACATTCCAATGGGGAATCAAAAACTTGCTCCTTTTCCAGTGCACTACACCGGCCACATGCTCTTAAATGGTACTGAGTGAAAAAGCATTAAGAAGCAGTTGGACAGTGACCCAAGTCAAGGGGTTGCAGTCTAGAGACTGATTTAAATGCATATGCACAGATAACGTCATGTTTAACTAGAAAATATGAGCAAAACACACAGTTGTAAAAAAGATGATTTACTGTTAAGAGGTAGTCTTGTGTCTCCGATTACTGAACTGTTGTCAAATTATGTGAAGCAAACTCCCGAGTATTCATGCCTGATACATTGCCAGGCATTTTATAAGTCTTCTCCTGGTTTTGTTATTCATAAAGTAGGATATCAGTAGAAATAACATAGCATAAAAAAATCAAACTGCAGATATCAAAACCGGTCATTTACAGATCTAATTCCTCCATGTCCCCTATTATGTATAATGTGATGTAAAATACAAATGACCGCAAATACCGAGAGTTCTTAGATTGAATTTATGTACTTTGTTTATATTCTAACTTTGTTAAAACCATTAAGTGATGTATCACAGATTTGCAAAATGCTAGTTATATAACTGCATGATCTTTCATTTTGATTTATTTCAGAACTGTTGCCTCATACAAAGCATTAGCTACTATAACTTGTATAAGTTGTTAGCAGACTAACATGAAAACACCTGCAGTTTGCTTGCAAAAAAAAAGTTACACTACCTTATATAGTAATGCGGCAGATATAGCTGCAGTATAAAGAGTATATATTTTCTGTAAGGTTACATGTTCACACATATTTTGTTTTTCAGAAAACCGTGGTTGTGAAACAATTTCCCCACAAATAATCACAGCACTTCTTTCTTATGGAACATATCAAATGTTTTCATGTTATGGATATTAGACCATAAAAATGCATAAAATGATGAATCAAGCAAAGTCTTGTTTCCTCCGTATTATTTTTCTAATTTACTATGTATTCACTAGGTTTCCTCCATATTATTTTTCTAATTTACTATGTATTCACTAGGTAAGTGAAGTAAGTGAACTACGTCCTTCTCTAACCATGTTTCAAATGTGACTCAGTCAAGAGTAAATTTTATATACATCTACAAAGCTACTGAGAGATTAAAAGAAAAAATATGGGAAGGCAGTAAATATTTATTATATTCAGTTAGATATAGTATCTTTGGAAGGTGTGAGAAAACCCAAGGAAAACAAGTGCAGATACATGGAGATTTATACATTCTCTCTACTGAGACTGATCAGAAGCGAGTGCTGAGCAACAGACCTGCTCGAAAATTATCCTTCTACCGAGTCACACAATTATAAGAAGAAAAAAAGTGCAATTGTATGAAAGAGTTTTATTTCTATGTTTAAAGCTGTAAGACTACTGCAGCAGTTCTCGTTAAATATGTTACTGTAATGCTCTGCACTTTGGAAGCAAATGGTATAGGGCAGTGTTGAGTAAATAAAAAAAATCTGGATTCAGACCCAACTGCTGCAGATAAATGTTCACTGGGCGTTACTGGTATACAGTATATTCACTGCTTTTCTTTCTTTCCTCCTTTTCCCTGTTTTCAGTTTGTAGATGTCTCTCATACCTGTTAACTGTCCAGAATTTTTGCCTCATATTTTGGTCAGTTCCTCATAACATTTGTGGTTTTTCTGGCAAGCCATTCAGGATTGAACTCACTAAATAATGATTGGCATTAGAGTTTCAAAATTGAAATCCTTCAGAAAATGCATACCAAAGTAAAACCTGTAATTCTAACAATTTGTTTTAGGTTTATAAGATCAATATTTAAAATCTATCCCTGATTTCAGTTTTGCACAATATTATGTTTGGCTTTGTCTAGAATTCTTGCTTTAAGATGTGTAGATATATGTTACCATTCTCTTTCAAACTTCTACCCTTGATATGACTACCCACACCTATGAAAACAATAAGAGCTTCAGGCAGTGCGTAATAGAGTTTACAGCTGAACACATGTCTGTACACATTCATTTAGAAAATGTGCCTTTAATGAAATGATTTGTGCTCTGTAGGTTATACGAAATTAAGCATATACGCAGGAAGGTGGAGAACCAGATCAAAATGGCAAAAATGGTTCTGATGAATGAATTGAACAAAAGGACCAATGTTCTCCTGGAGCAGCTTGAGGTAAGAGACTGAGCTAAGCAGCAACATGAAATGCAGCTCGCCAAGCTATAACTTAGAGAATCCAGTTTCCTTTTCATTATTTACATGTTAGCTGGATAAGTGAATTGGTCCTTCCTCATTTCAGCTTTCTCAACCATGCTCCTAAGACCAAGCATAAATACAATGCATCTATGATAATTTAGTGTAGTCAGTCAACTTTTTTGGAGAATGAAGGAAACCTGAACAACAGAAAACCCATGCAGAAATGGTGATCGGATGAGAGATTTCACACCAGTGATAATTGTAAGTTATGTATCAACCACAGATATCTTGCTGCTTATATGCTACCACATGAACCATAAACCCACTCAAGTTTGACTATAAATTACACAATACATATATAGTTCACATACTATTATAAGCAACAATACAAATGGAAAGGTCATTTAAACACAGTAATGAACAATTTTACCAACTGAAGACATTAAATAAGCCAAAAAAAAAAAAGATTTACACCCCATGCACCAGTCTTTGAACACCTTATGAATTTGACCAAGGGACTTCTTTGTTGTTTCCATTGCCTCAATTCACTTATATCTCTTGCAGGAAATTAATAAAAGCAAGTTTAAAGCAAAATAATGCAAATTATATTAAAAATTGGAAGCATATCATGTTATATAAATTGATTCATAGATTGTTGTATAAGAAAGGATATCAATCTTTTCAACATATAAATGACCATGAAAATCAATGTTTGTAATGTGCATTATAAAAACTTGGGTACAAGGAATTGTAGGCTTGACAGTACATGCACAGAAAAGATGCAGATTGAGTTGGCAACAAGTGGTTGCTAACTAGGAGAATTCAGAATATAGATGCACTTATCAGTCATGACATATGTGTAGCAATTTATGAAATGTGAATATTACAAAAAGTGATACAGGAAGGCCTCACTGTCCTCAGAATATCATATAACATAGGAATGCTCTCACCATTGGTGATTTTAATTATGCAATAATAATCTTCACAGAAATTCTTATATTATATAAACAAGATTTCCATGGGCCAAATTGTTAAGGAACCCGCTAGAGAACAGAATATAGCTGACCTGGTCCTAACAAGTTTAACATCTGTATGTACCACCTCCAAAGAGGTAACCTTCTGTAGCAAAATCTGTAACCCATCAGAAGAAAATATCACAAAATTTAAGGAATTTAAAAGTACATATCTACAACAATTATATGACGAAGTCTCAAAATTTGAGTATAATGTTATCCTGCACAGACAAGTTCTACTCCCACCTGGACAGATATATTAACTTGGCAGTCCCATCTAGATCCAGATAAATGAGGGGGTTTAAAAGCAAGCCAGCTTGGTGGTCCACAATAAACTATACAGTAAACTGAGGAAACTCCTTGAGCTATAAAACATAACAAGATCCCCAAATTAATGGGAACATCAAGCAGCTAAATAGGAAACTACAAAAAGGACAATAGTAAAACAAAGGCATTCCACACATTCAGACTAGTTATGGAAGCCAAAGACAACTACAAATCCTTCTTTAGATATGTCAGGAAAATAAGAAGCAACACCAACATTGCTCAGAGCTTATTAGTAATGGTACTGCCAACTCTATTCAGTGGCTATTTTCAATATACAGGCAAATAAATTGGAATAGATGTCTTAGCGACATCTATTCCAAGCCCAGTTATCCCAGATGGAATCAAGCCACCAACCATCATGCAAGAACATACACTGCAATTTCTCTTCAAAATGAAGAGCATCTCAGCCAAGGGGCCTGACAACATAACTGGTTGCCTAATTAGTTGCACGAAAGTACTGATGGACTCGCTGCTCAAACTCCTTAACCATAGTCTTGCAACTGGATTCGCCCCACAGGTGTGGTCCACGGCTGTTGTGATGCCTCTTCACAAGGGTGTTCCCATCATTGACCTCAGAAATTGCAAACCTATTAATCTAGCAAGTGTTACATGGAAAGCCATGGAATGTACCTTAACCAGCCTAATTAGCTTTGATATCAAAGATCTTATCAGGCTCAATCCCCAGCAGTTTGACTTTGACAAGGATAGATCTTGTCTGAATAATTTAGTGATCTTCTGTCAGAGGGTTACTTAGGCCATAAACTGTAATCAAGCTATACTATACCACAAGCAAATACAATAAACAAGCTGAGGGAGCTGTAAACTGAGCCATATGTGGTTAAGAGGATATCCAGTTGGCTGAGGTCAGGAGTCACACAGTAAGAGCACGAGCTGCTTCCTCCAAGATCATGAAGGTGACCAGTGGAGGTTCTCAGAGTTCAGTGTTATATCCTCTGCTATTCAGTATCTGCTTCTCAGATCTCCATAAATTAAATAAGGATCTGTAGTTAACAAAATTCTTTGATTGTAAACTGGAAGTCCTTGTCCAGTCTCCCTCTGATATGCAGTACTCCAGCAGAAGCTTATACTTGTCAATAACAGGAGTACAAAAACAGGCTCAAACTGAATATTAAAAAGTTCAGCATTGTAGCATTCAATATCTCATGGTTATAGTATACGTAACACGCCATTTCAAAACGAAAAGGTATTGAGAGACCTGGGTATGTGATTAGATAGCTTACTTCATTTGATCATCACGTTGCAACTGTAGTTAGGAAATTCTTTAACCTTGCTCAGCTCATAGTAAAAAATATTTCCTGTAGATCAAATAATGTCCTCACCTTCTTGTACTCTATATGCATTAGGCCTATCATTGAGTATGACACTCGCTTTGGAGTGTACCTTACTAAGCAAATCAAATAATTGGAAAGATCCCAATAGTTTTTGTGTTTTTTTGTTTTTTTTTTACTGAAAGAGATTTGGCTAAAAAGACTGAGCTTCCAGTTTCCCAACTTGTATTATCAATTAACTTGATCTGAGCCATAAGGCAAGGGACATGGAGACTCGAACCCTAGACTATAGAAGTAGCAGCTCATTAACTGCTAATAACCTCCTTCCTCTGCTTTGCCAGATTGATAATGTTCTTAAAATGATATCTATTTGAATCTGCATACATTATTACATGACTGAAATACCTTATGCCAATATTCTTTATCATTATTAATATGGAGTTAAGTATTCATATGGAGTTAAGTATTCAAAGATTGCAGCTGAAAAAAAAACTATGAAAATGCTCATTACTTTCATATGGTATTTAAAGGCAAGGGCTATGAGTTCTAAAAACCAGAGGCTGATAGGCATGTATATTCCTTAGTCTCCTAATTAAAAAAGGCAGTGAAAACCATTGCAACTAGAAGCAGGAAAAAGAAAACACAGGACATGCAACTGATATAAAATATCGACTATCACTTTTGCTGTTATGGATGGAAATCAGCTGACTGTATCAGGCCATTATGTTGCATATTGCTTTTCTGTAAGACTTGTCAATGTCTAAAAAGGGTCATTGGATCAGTTTACTTGCCCGTCCACTTAAATAAATAAATAAGATGTAAACAAAATAAAAACTATTCTGTGCATTGTAATACAATGCCAATATATCCACATTTGTATAACTTCCTTTGTGCCTTTAACTGACATGATACAACTGTTTTTGATTAAGTATCAACTGCTTTTTTATGTGAACATGGATTAGGTAGACTGAGTTAGCATGATTTATAAAGTTATTAATAATTGGTTTGAGTTATGTTTATGTGTTGCTTGAAGGGTAGCAGTTTTTTGTAATATTTTTTTTTAACTATGTTGAATTGTGTTTTACAGCTCAGAACATTTAGGGTATGCAGTCTACATTCCATGTTTTCTATCCACTATCTCTTTTGTTCATTTGTTTCGATTTATATTCTAGCCAAAGTATTGGTGTATATTTTACTTCTTTCCTATGTGATGGAACAGGAGCATTGAATGCAGTGAATACATGTAGGAAGGTAGAGTAGAAGTATTCTATTGTGCTACTGCATCCATCTCTAAATGCTTTGTATGGGTTCAGTTACACAGGGTAACCATTTCAAATGTCGGGACCCACTAGAGTAACTCCTGAAACGTAGATACTGAATGGCCAAAAAAAACGGGCTTGCATATATTAAGTCTGAGATGACATTTCTCAGTATTATTCCCTTTTTTCAAGGTATGTTGATGTCAGAGTTGGTATTTATAAGTTGAGGGGTGCAGGGAGGGGGCCTTGTCCCCCTGCAAAAAAGCATTTTAAAGAGGAGAATAATTTTTGAGTCATTCTTTTCTCAGTTTTTTTGCTTTTTGGTACTCGGCATTAAGAAGTGCTGACATTTCAGTACGGAGTCATTACACTCTAAGTTGCTGTCTCAATAATTCTTTTGAAAATGTATTTTTTACCTAGATGTATGAAATGTTTAAGTAAGGTTCATACCACATTGCATTCATTTGGTTATGATATTGTTTTTTCTTTTGCTTCAGTACCTCCTTGATGAGGTCTAGTGTCAGGAACCTTGCCCTCTCCAACTTTTCTATGAGTTCATCTACCCTACACTATGGACAGTTGCTAAATGCTGAGGAGATGTTCAGCTTCCTAAGATCATTAGTGTCCAATGCTTCCGCTGGCTTAAGGCAGTAATACTACAGGGCTGTTCCACTCCCTTGGCACGAATACTATGGTGCTGTTCCACTCCCTGCTCAACTCTTCAGCTAGTTTAATATTAAACATCTCGCACACGTCTTTTTAAACTGCCTTTTCTTGTAACTCTGGCATCCTGTAAGGTTTTGTACCTTTTTACTTGAAACTGTTATAAATGTGGTTTTGTATCAGGTTCTTGTTATATGTGGTCTCCAAAAACACTCTTGTTCTTTAACAGAAGCTCTTTTATTTCTGCTTCTTTCTATGACTTTGGTAGTATATCATTCCAAACTTCAGACACTGGCATCATTTTTTTTTCTTTCTTTACATGAGTTACTTGTGTCTGATGTAATGATGTTTATGGTGGTTTGTATTTTCTCCCATGTCTTCAGAACACTCATGTAGCATATCTGTGCTAGTCTTCTCTTAACATCCTGCCTAACTCTGTAGTTTTGCTCATTTAGTTCTTCTATTATTTCAAATGTGCCCTGTTATTCAGCCATAAATTTGTCATTGCCTGGGGAGGGGGGGGGGGGTCTTTGCATTTCTATAATGCAACCTTTTTATGTAGCTTGGACCAGTCTTGTTTGTTGGTGTAGTGTTCTGTGACACTTCAGATTGTTTTTTTCCACCATAATTCTTTGATAATATCTAATAATTGACATGGATGCCTGCTGTATAATAATTCAAAAATGACTCAACCCTGTCAATGCTTGTGGAATTTCCCTAACAGCAGTCACGAGGTATGTTATTGGTAGTTCCAGTTTTTGACATCTTCCTTGATTACTTTCTTTGGCATACACATTAACATTTTGTTAAAACTCTCCACTAAACTATCTGCAACTGAACTTTTTAATTACTTAACTTTAAAGCATGCATTATTTCAAACATAAATTAAATCCTGTCTTCAGTCAGTCAGTATTTCCTTTGGTATCACTTCTGTGGGAAATAATAACACTGGCTCTATAAATATATCATTAGAATTAGCCTTGTATACCAGGATAATTTCAAGGTACTTAGTTGCATAGTCCAAAATAATTAAAATATACTGAATCTCATGGCTAGATTAAAAAAAAAAATGGCCGAATGATGTCCATAGCAATACATTCAAATTGCGCAGCTATTATAAGTATATGACTCGTAGGACTTTTAAAACCTTAATGTGAGGCTTTCTTCTGGCATTCAAGGTATCCATCACAGTAGTTTTCATTATTCTTGGCCAGTAAACTCCTACTAGGAGTCGCACTTTATTCTTAACCACTCCTAGGTATCTGCCTTAACTGTATGTTGACCTCATCACTAGATTTCTGAAAGGACTGGCTACCAAGTATCATTATTTATTTTATTTTACATTTATTGAGTGGGCTAGTCTAACTGGATACATGTCCATTTTCAGTAGAGGCCCGGGGAGAAAAGCTGCAAGCATGAACAGTGACAAAGTTAACAATATATAAAAAGACATGTAAAATCACAATACAGAGGCAGCATTGGTCAAAAGAAAAATTATAATAATAAAATTGTAAGCTATAAAAATTATACTAAAAATAATACTAAAGAATTATACTAAACACAATAGTAGGTATGAGCAAGACCCAATTAAGAGAGAAAAGCCCTTGTACTTTATTCTCTTACTATGAAGAAAAGAGTAGTAACTAGATTTGGGGGCAAAGGTTAGAGGAGTAGGGAAAGGGGTAAGAGCAGGAAGGGAAAGAGATATCAGTCTGGGTTAGCACATGGACAAAGCCAATGAGTTTTAAGATGTTCTTTAAGATGTTTTTTAAATAGAGAAGTAGAAGCAAGGGTTGATATTTCAAAAGGAAGTTATCATACTTCTACTTTCTAACCTTATTTACTGGGTACAGTAACTCAAAATATGGATAAGAATTAGGAACAATTTATTCGACTTCTGTCCCTGCAACTCTAGCAATATTATCCTTTGCTCTGCTCCAGCGAGATTTTCACAATGGTTCTTTTTTAAAATGTATTTATTTATTTGCAGTTTGTTTACCAGGATAGTCCATTGGGCCACAAGGAACACATTTTTAATGAAGTCCTGAGGAGAAAAGCTTCAGTAATACAAATAATAACAAGGTACAAGAATACAAAAATTGCAAAATCTGAGTCAGTTAAAAAAAAAAAAAAAAAAAAAGTACAAGATTTCAAAATCTGAGTCAGTTAAAGAAAAAGTACAAGGTTACATAATAAAAAAACAAATGCTGACATTTGGAAGAAGTACAGTAATACAATGTGGTTAGACTATTTAAAATGGGAATAGATTACGTTAGAGATCAGCCAGTTCAGGGATTTTCTCAACATCAGTATGTCATGAAGTCAAAGGTAATGTCTCTTCTACTACAAACACTGGCATTGGGGTCTCAGTGTCTTGCTTTTCTCTTAGAAGAGATCACTTCATGTATTCCTTCATATCAGTGGCTATCTTTGACATATACTTCAGAAGTACAGGCAAACACGGAAGGGCTGTGGCTGAAGTTTGCGGACGACTGCAAACTGGGTGCTATAATAGAGTCTCCGGCCGACATGGAGATCCTCCAAAAGGGCCTAAATGAGCCTGATGCATGGTGTCAATGCCATGGTCTCAAGCTAAATGCAAAAAAATGCGTAGTAATCCCCTTTGGAAAAAACAGAGTACCCGCAAACTACAACATAGAAGGTAATCCCCTGGAATCTGAAGAAGAAATAAGGGATCTAGGGACCCAAGTATATAGCCAGCTTTCCTTTGAAAACCATGTTGCCAAAGTGGTTAGAAAATCCTTCTATGTGACCCATCTGATCATGAAAGCGTTTGCATCAAGATCTAAGGATGTAATGGTGCCCCACTACTCTTCTCTCATCAGACCCATTATTGAGTACAATGCACCAATTGGAATGGCTAGACATCTCCAGCAGCTGGAGAGACCACAGAGGTACCTAACCAAGAGAATTACTGGCCTCAAACAGTTGCCCTATGCAGCACGATTGAAAAAGCTAAGACTGTTCTCTGTTGCATACCGCTTTCTCAGAGACTATCTCTGTCTAACGTACAGAGCCATGTCCAACCCAGAATTGTTGAACATGCTCCATCTTAGCAAAACCAAATCTGCTCGAGCTACACGCTCTAGGGATATAAACCTCAACACAACAATGAATAGAACCTGCTGGAGGGATAGATTCCCTTTGCAGAGACTTACTTTACTATGGAACAGGGTCCCGATCTACATAAGACAGAGCCCCTCACTATCACTCTTCAAGAGGAACCTTGATGAGTGGATGGGTAACAGAAAGTTCACACCGGGGATCACACCAACAGCACTACTAGATAGGGGCCAGGGGTACTAGCTGGTAGTACAAGGGTCTACAGAACTACTAAAGGGGCGGTGAATACTGCACAATGTGGCTGGGCTAATATATGCCTTTGGGCAGATAGCCCAGTACCAACCTATGAACCTATATTGGTTCTTGATTCTTTCTTCCATGAACCTAATATATGGACTCCTCTTTCTTCTATTTAGTGTTGCTGTATTCTGGCTCAACATAAACATAATTTGGCCTCCTTTCAGGGTTTTTTCTCTCTGGTATAAACTACAGTCTCCTTTTTTTCTTTTATTCTTTATGCGGCTGTTCTTCTGTCTGAGTGACTGAATACCCCATCTCTTCTTTTTAGTTCTGTTAGTGATTTCTCCCCCCTGTTCTGCAACATTTTTAGGCTCTGCAGTGACCCTTCCACTATCTGCTTTATAACTTTTTGGGTTGGAATATTTTACTGTGTAAATCCACTCCTAGAGCTTCCACTCTCACAGTATGCTCTTCCAAACATGTATACTGACAGGTCTCCTAAAATGGTATATGTTCTTCTTCCCCTTCATCAAATGTTTGCATTTTAGAGCATTCTTGCACTATACCCTGATGTCTTAGATTAATACATTTTAACTAATGTGCCTTTTGGTCGTTCCAATAATACCCACTTTTTTCCAGGTTAGGCAGAGTGATATTGATGGGCTTATTCACTTGCTGGTTCTTTTCCCCATTTTTATAGGGTGGTGTGTCAAAAGACATACCTTCTTCTCACTCACTTTCATAAATCTTTAAAGTGAGGAAAATGCTTCACTATTATGCCATAAGTTAAACTGGACATTACAGAAAGAGGATGAACTACCTTTTCCAATTACAGTTTGTATTTTTAGATGAGTGATGGGACACTGCTTCTTATCTCTACTTATAGGTACTTTATTAATAATGATATTAGTAATGATTTTTTTACATGGCTTTATGGCACAACAGGCTTTCTACCAGTACAATAGTATTGCCAGCTTGACACAACTACATTTTATGGCAGTAGGAATTTGTTACTGGCTAATATTTCTACCATTTTATTTTTAGTATGCTGACCCATACAATCTAACCATAAATTCACTGTATATACTTAAAGTCACATAATTGTGATCCTACCACTTTCTTGTAAGAAAAATTAAGCTCTGAAATAGTTTTAGAGTGTATTCTAGCAAGTAACGCCATTTGAACTTGTTTAGAGTGCTTATATTTAGTTCTTTGCATATCCATGAAAACTCTCAGTGGTTGCCCAGTTGGCTGGGCTGAAAGGAATTTTTCCAAATTCATTTCTATACCATCTATTCTGGTGGGTGTAATAACCAAAGATGAAGGATGCACCTGTTGGTACTCCTCCTAGGTTAGTCATTTTAGTGGTGGGACTGCTCTTTGTGTTGCCATCAGTTGGTTAATGGCTACCATCCTTTGGGCTGATGCAGTAATGGTCTGCATTAGTTCATCTGTAGTGGTCATCCTGGCAAATAGAAAAACACAAAGGTATGCTTGATAGGTAAAGAAAAACTCCCAGTAGTCCCCACATCACTATCTCTCCTTTCACTGGGGAAACAAACCCCGAAACAAGCCGTGATAAATATAATCTTAAGCTACTGGCAAAAAAATGTGCCAAAAATGTCCACTGCAATGAACCACATGTAGGAATCTGAGCCAATAATCTTATAAAAATGTTTTTATACAGAAGAAGTTTTAAAAGATGTAGGTTATTCTCAAACAAAAGTAATTGGACTAGCAATGATTTTAAAGTCAGCATTTTCAAAATAGTTTCATATTACAGGATTGCATTTTATGTTTGTAAGTCCCCCCCCCCCCCAACAAATAATTCATGAGTCATTTAACAGGAACAAATTCTAGCTTCCTCCTGATATCTTCAAGTTCACCAGAGTCTCTGATCCAAACATCAGTGAAACAAACTATGTAGAGTTTTTTCACAGCCCTCCTTTTATACAGCATTAATGGGTTCATTAAGTAAACTTTAAGACTAAACTGTTTCTGCTCTTCATGAGATATAACTAAGGTAAAAAAAAATTATAGCATAACCCAATAATGTTCTTTTATACCACATTAATTATAAATGCTTGGTATACACTATTTATGTCAGTATTTGCATACTTCTGAATCCGTTATAATTCACCATTTGGTAAGATCCACCATAGTATGTACAGCATTACCGTCAGTGCATGCACAATTAAAAGAAAGAAAAAAAATTCCTAAATCTGCCTCTGCCACTATCCCTAACCCCCAACACCTTACCTTAGAAGAAACTTTTTCATAACACTCACTATACAAGAAAGCTCAGACACACATTACACACATACACATAATACCCTATCTGTAATCTTAACCCTCAAATACTTAAACATACACACACACTCACACACACTCACTCACACACACACACTCACTCACACACACTCACTCACTCACTCACACACACTCACTCACTCACTCACACACACTCACTCACACACACACACACTCACTCACACACACACACTCACACACACTCACACACACTCACTCACACACACACACTCACTCACACACACACACTCACACACTCACTCACACACACACACTCACTCACTCACACACACACACTCACTCGCACTCACTCGCACTCACTCTCTCACACTCGCACTCACTCTCTCACACTCGCACTCACTCTCTCACACTCTCTCACACTTCACCAAATGGGATGATTTAGAATATTTAGATGGTATTTGGAGTATGGTTCTAATTGCTGGGTAGGCAAATTGGGTATGGGTGATTTTATGAGGTAAGGTGAGCAGAGTATAGGTGGTGAGGAAGCTCAAGCCGGTTAAGTGATTTTAATGCTAAACAGTGGGGGGTCCGGTAAGGTTTGTTGCAGGTGAATCTGGCAACTTTGTTATAGCACAGTTCAAGTTTAGAACTGAGCGAGGATTGTAGGCTGGCTATGATAGTGGCTCCGTATAAGAGAGAGGGTAAGAGGTAGTGGTAGCTAAAGTTATCTTGGCAGAGTTTGTAAGGAATTCCTTTACCCTGTTTAGGGTCCCTAGTTTATGATGGGTTTTCTTGAGGCTGTTGGTGATACATAACTCAAATGTACGATTGTTGTTGATTCATGCCAAGTAGTTTTGTATGGTGGGCAACTTCAGTCATGGTATAATTTAAGGAAGAAAATTTAAAGCTATTTTGCCATGGAAATGAGATTTTGGAAAAGAGAGGTAATTTAGTTTTTTTGGGATTTTATAGCAGGTGATTATCCTGTAGCAAACTTTCAACAGAATGAAAGGTTCTTGAGTAATTCTCTGAAGATTTATTAGGTTGTCAGAAATGCATATTAGTGTAGAATCATCAGTGTACTGTATGAGGGAAGCTCACCGAGAGGATTTGGTGAATATATTAAAGAGTAGATGGCCAAGAATGGAGCCCAGTGGCACACCAAACTGATGGGAAGGGAGAAAAAGTACAGAGCCATTTTACAGACTGACATCTATCAATTAAGTAGTTGTTAAACCATAGAAGTCTGGGTTGTTATAGTGGTACAGGAGCTTTTGGTGAGAGACCAGATCAAAAGCTTTAGAGAGATCAACCAATACAGAGGAAACAAGTTTGCCTTTGTCTCTGACTTTGTTAATAGTATCTGTGAAAGCTAATTGGGCCATGGTAGTGCAATAGATAGGTTTAAAACCATGCTGTGTGGGCATCTGAAGCTTTTCCTGAAGAATATGTTAAAGATGTTGCTTGGGAATTCACTTTTTGAAAATTTTTGACAAGGGGGATAATATGGCGATAGGTCTGAAATTGGTTATATCAGATGAGGTTCCTCCTTTATAAAGGGGGAGGATGAAGAATTTTTACCATAGAAAAGAAACATATGATTCCTTGATAGATGTAAGATACAGGATAAGGTATGGAACTGGCAGCCAGCTTGAGGTATTCTGCTGGGAAATTATCTGTTGAAGGAGAAAAGGGTTTCCATTTAAGAAGTTCTGATTTGATGTAGGAGGATGGGTTGGGTTTTAAGGTGAAATGGGAGGGATTGCTGTCTGAGGAGAGGGCGTGTCAGGATTGTTACATGGAAAATCTTTAGTAACGGCTTTAATGCTTTCTGTAAAATGTGTGTTAAACTGAGCAGCTATTTCAGAGGGAGTGGTATCTGGATCAGGATTAGGACTGATGGATATTCCACGGTAGAGTATATTATTAAAAGATCAGAATTGTTTTAGGGTTGAAAGGCTGATTTAGTAAGGGGTTACTGAAGAAGATTTTCTTGTCTGTAATAATCTGTCAGTACAGTTATGTAGTTCTTTAAAATGTTATAGGTTTTGGGTAGATCTGTATTTTAACCATTCTTTCCAAGTCCTATCTCTTTCATACATTTAGGTGACTTTCATTGAGTGAATAATAAGGAAGTATGGTTATTCTTTATTATTTTTTTCCTAGTTGGAGCCAGACTGTTGAAGGTTTTCAGGAAAAGTGAGTTAAATTTATGTGTAGCTTCATCAAATGGAATAATTTTCAGGATAAACCAGTTAGTGTATAATTCTGTTAACTTTATCAGGGTTAAAATTAGTGAAGTTATGGAAAGTTCTAAACAAGTGCTGTTTGGCATGATGGGTACTGAGTTTGTTTGCATATACAAGGAGGTGGTCATTGAAGGAATCAGAGAGGGTACCACTGGAGATGTACTTGGTGGACTCAGGCAACCAATATCCAGCCAAGAACTGAGCCACTGTTTTTGGGATAGTTATAATGTGTGGAGGAGGAACTGGGTTTGTGTCAATCTACAGGTTTAAGCTAGTTAATGGATATTTTGTGGAGAAAATGTGCCAATTAAAGTTAACATCACCTAGGATAATCTGTTCATTAGAAAGTGCATGTGAAAACCAGTTTAGGATGTTTTCCAGGGTTGCAGCATTATTACCTGGGGTAATAGAGTACTATAATACATAGTTGCTTATGGTTATTTAGTTTAATATGGGAGATGAGGATTTCAGCATTATGAAATTTGGGAGTAGGTTTATTGGTGTCTACATTATCTTATCGAAGAGGCATTACAGCGAATGCCTCTTAATTGACCCTTAAAGGATGAACTGCCAGTTCTGTGAACAGCCGATTCAGTGATTTTTTTTGTTTTTTTTTTTTCCTTAGGGAAAAAAATCGCTTGGCCATTAGTGTGAATGTGCCCCTTCCCCACTGTAGTGCAATCTCGCGAATTAGGGAGGTGTGGGGGGGCAAAGCCCCCAACTTTTATGTGTTTGTAGTGATATTTAGTTTCTGGTTGTATCAGTTATTTTTTTCCCTAGGAAAAAAAATCACTGAATCAGCCATTCGTGGAAATGGTGGTTCATTCTTTAGGTGTCGAAGAGGCATTCACAGTAATGCCTCTTTGATAAGATAATACAGACCTGGTTTATTCTAGGTTAGGATTTCAGGATATTTGGGGTATAGTAAAGCTACTCTACCATCTTTTTTTTTTTTTTTTGAGTTCTGTCAGCCCTGATGATATAACCAGGGAGTGATGTTTCAGTCAAGTATATGGGGTTTTAGCAATGCTTCATTTATGGCAAGGATAGCCAGTGTACTGTGGGCAATCCAAGAATGGAGTTCTGTAATTTTATTATAGATGCTACGAGTATTTAAAGAAATGAATTTAAGCTGTTTAGGAGAGTTTCATTTATCTGAATGGACAGAATGGTAGTATTAAGTCAAAAAAATATTGGAAATAAAATGTAGATAATAGCGATATGTATGCGCAGAAACAAAATAATGAATAAAAATTAAAATAATGTAAGAAGATAAAAGAAACAGTTAAGCAAATACCGATGTAGCCAGTTACGAAAAGGAATACAGACAGCTCCTTAGTTGTAAAAAATTGAATTGAATAACCTTTGATGATCACTGTCAAACATTGTAAATGTGTTGCAATTACAGATAATGAGACCAAAATTCTCTGCCATGGCCTAGCATTCTATTATGTTGGATGAACATTATGGATAAAGAGATCTTTTAAAACTATGAAAAGAAGTTGCTTCACTCTGTTTTATGGATGGATTTTTGTGGTAAAAGACAGAGACACTATGTGATATTTATAGGATATCTTCATCATTTCTGATTTCCTAGTTTATATAAATCTTTTTATACAACCTATAGCTCTAGCACTATCATTAACCAACTAGTTGATATGATTAGGAAAAACTCAAAGCTGGATCTACCCATATACCAAGGTCCTTAAATGAATCTACAGTTTCAATCACTGCATGCTGTATTAAATATTCACCTTTCAGTTTATTTCTGACAAATCTCGTGTGCCTAGTTTTGATGTATTTATCAGAATATTATCCTCCTGTGCCCAAATGGTAAATGTAGTAAAGTTCTTCTGCGGATATGTCATATCTGTAACGCATGTAATCAGTTTACCCAATTTCAGGTCATCTGCATACAGATTGTAGAACACCTCAGATGAAAAAGATAGGTCTGAAAGATGCAATCTAAACAAGTAAGGCCTAGGACAGAGCCCTGTGGGAAACCATGGCTGTAACCAAGAATTACACCCGCTCAATCACTGTATACTTGCCACAACCTATTTGTAAGCCATGCAGCCATCCATCTTATCAAGAGTACATCAATACCTAGTTGTTCTAATTTTTGATCAGTGTTCTGTGTATGGCCTTATCAAATACAGAAGTTAAATGTATATAAATTACATCACAGCACAATTTTTCATCCATAACTGTTATTGTATAGATATAGAACATTGTGTTACAAGTGGTTTTAGATCTATTTTCAACATACACATGCTGATATATGGTTTCAAGTCTCAGACTTTCCAATTCTGACAATAACTTATCCAATATTACCTTCTCCATTATTTTTCCACAACATGAAAGTAGGCTAAAGGGTCTATATGACTCCGGGGTTGTCCTACTCACTTTTCCCTTAAAGACAGGTTTAATAAGTACATGTTTCTATTTTGAGGAATCTTGCCATATTCATACAACCTAGTAAATAATAGATACAATGGTACTTCTTGCTTAAGTGTTCTCACGTCATTATTACTAATTCATTCTCCTTCCAGTGCTTTGTTTGGATCTACTTTGCATAATTCTTTTTCAATATAATCTAATTTTATTTCAGTATCTGAGGTTACCTGGATGTCACTATGACAACTTTATTACCTATTTCTGAATTCAAACTATTTTACCTAAGATTTTGTAACAAAAAAAAAAAAAATAGAGATATACATATATATATATATATATATATATATATATATATATACACATATATACTTATTTATATATATATATATATATATATATATATATATATATATATATATATATATATATATATATATATATATATATATATATATATATATATATATATATATATATATATATATATATAGATATACATATATATATATATATATATATATATATATATATATATATATATATATATATATAGAGAGAGAGAGAGAGAGATATATATAGGTCCACGACAGAAGAACGAAACACCGGATCACCGACAACCACATCGCCGAGAGACATCCCTGACAAAGGTGAGTAGTGCAGAATGGGAGTTAGTCCCATTCCTTCACTGTAGTCCGTTCTCGGAGTTGGTATATTGAAGAGTGGGGGGGGGCTGAGCCCCCCTGCTATACACATTTTAATGTGTTTTTTTGTGTGTTACGGGAACGGAAATGTGTTCTGTTCCATAATTACTTTACTGACCTTTGTCAGGGATGTCTGCTGTCGTTGATGTTGTCTTGGCGATGTGGTAGTCGGTGATCCGGTATTTTGTTCTTCTGTCATGGACCTATAGATAGATAGATATATATATATCTGTTGTGTCTGAGAATCCATTTTTGAATTTACACACAGTTCATCAATTTGTATGTCTTTACTCCTTCCACATCTTATGTATTTATAAAATAGTTTCCTATTATGCACAATATCTTTATATAAACTTTCTGAACATTTTTCTTGATCTTGTCTCCCACTATGCTTAATTTGTTTGTCCAGATTGATTATTTCAGTTTTTGAAGCTGCATTTCAACCACTTTTCCATTGCTTATATTTTTTGTCTCTCACCTTAATCGGGTATTATGTTCTTATGGAAATGTATCCCCCTTATGTTGTATGCCTAGATCCTGATGTTAAACATTTCCTTTATTTATTTTTTTTGCACTCAGTTTCTTTTTAAAAACTCTTCACATTCCTTCTGCTGTTTTTTCACTGAATGCATCACTCCAATTAGTTTTACTTTGTGATGGTTTTGCTTCCATTTAATCTGTAATTGACCTTCTGCACATTGGTTTAGATTTCAGTTTGGCAGAATTTTCTAGCAACAAATTAACCTGTATAATCCTATGATCATTGCACATCAATAGTGGTAAAACTTGACATGAAGTAACTGTAGTTTCGTAAGGAATGCAAACCGTGTTTTGTATTTTGGATTGTCTTGTGTTTTTTTTTTAGAATCTGAAGCAGTTGTTGTTCCTGAACAAACTTGGTGAATAATTTCCTTACTAATGTTTTTGAATCAATATTATTCCAGTCTGTTTCTGGTAAATTTATGTCCTCAGCCACTCGTATTCTTCCCCCACCCTTTGTTTCATGTAAGAAATGTATGATTTCCTCTAGTTCTTGACTTTGGTCTATGCACTCCAACAATTGTTATATGTTCCAGGTTGTCTTTATTGTCACAGTTACACTATCTATAGCATTGGTGTTGTCATTGAACATGTAATAATCACAGGTCTAACCTAGTACCGCCACCTGTTTTTTTTTATTAGCATGTCTGTTACAGTAAAATCATTTATACTGTAGTTTCCAGTTATTCTTATTTAACCAGTTTTCTCAAACAATAACAACATCAGTCTTGTGGGAACATAGCAAATTTTTCGATAAAAAAACTGTATTATTAATCCTCCTAGCATTAACAATCGGAGATGCATCAAATGTTGCTGTCTGTGAACTGTTAAATTTTTAACCCGACAAAAATCCTTCCTTCTGTTTGCCAAATATTGCAAAATACCTGCTGCAAAAATGTATGTCATCCTGTCTGAATACATGTGCCCAAAATTAGGCTCAGGGTGGTCAACACATTTCCATTTTTTTAAAACCAGACATTTTTTTTCATGTAGGAATTTACCCCCAAAAAATCTTTTCACTCATGGTGATCTGACTCTCCTTTCTATCTGCGATTTCTAAAAAATATGTCCTAACACCTGTACAAGCTATGCTAAGAGGGTTGTACGTTTTCTACTAAGAGTCCTTGTGGATGAGATCATTTGTACTAACATGAAAAAAACAGATGCATACCTCTTTACATTAAGGCATTCTAAGGCTTATGTCACATCCTCTATTTTTGCTCCTGCCAAGCACACACCACTCAATATTATCTTCTCTGCAAATGTAAGAGATAATGTAAGATGACTGAAACACCGATTACAAGAATATATTTTCTGACCAGATCTGAGGAATCTTCAACTTCTAATTCATTAATAACTGCTCTATCAATTGTGACAAAGGAATGATCTTCATCACCATTAGTCTTATTAATCCCACTGTTTTCATTGGGTATTACTTTTGCAAGCATACCGTTCTCACCCAGCTGTTTGTACATCCACAGCTTGAGCCATGTTGTCAGTGTCGGTCTTCTCATCTTTTTTTCTTACAGTAATGTTCTTCAGTACTTCCACATTCAGTTTTGATTTCTTATTTTCACCTGCCTCTTTTCTCTACCTTCTCTTCTGAAAAAAAAAATGCTGTCTTTTTCTTTGGACTGAAAGGTTTTCTGATAGAAAAATGTTATAATTCCCTGTAATCTGTGTATTGCGTAACAAAGCAGTGTCCTTTTAGTAAGTATTCTGTTTACTTTACAGGCATGTATCTTCTTTTCTTATTTGTTATGAACTTCTTCCTTTCTTTCCTTCTAGCTCGCTGAATCTTCACATTGCCGAATACTTGTATCCAGAATTCCAGAGTTGTCAGGGGCATTGTCTTATTTCATAGGGGTTGAAAGATCATTCTAGACAATAGACACATCCTCTCCTAAATGTGTTCTATTTGCTCTTTCTCTGACATTATTTATTTCAACAAACCAGTCAGTAATATATGTAACAACGGTTTTCCAAACTGTGGCGATTGCATAAGTGCAATCATCATCACTAAGTCTAGATTTACTTTGAATAATGGTAAGCAAATCGTCCAACGTTTGACAGGAGGGACACCGATAACCAGTGTTATGAAGTGTTACCTTTAAATGTACATAGTGTTTATTACACTGTACAATATATTTGTGCTTTGGAAAATCATTAATGATATACTTATTTAAGGAATATGTATTCAGCTGCAAATTAATAAAAAATTATAAAACAAAAGATTAATCAAGATCAGTTGCCAGAGAATTCAGAGAGAACTTAAAGCAATTTCTGTAAGAAAAATCACAGAAACAATAATCAACTAAATTATCTATAGTAAAGTTGTTGCTCAGACCGTACAAGTTCTAAAAGTCACACAAAAGCTGGAATTGTTTTACATTGCGTGCAAATGAGCGGAGTAGCTTCTGCTCACTCAGTCATAAAGAGAAATTAATCGTGGGCACTAAACAGCCTATAATTGCAAAGTACCTTGCTAAGGCAAGGGAAAACCGTTCCTGTACTTTACAAAAAAAGAACCAAACCAGGCATGTCCAAGGGACAGCTTCCGGTGATTTCTCCTGTCCACCTGGTGAATCTAGGTATAATGGGGCAATGCAGCAATTGCCTCATGTACACAGACAACCCACTCCTCCTAACACCCAACACTACAATCTGTGAGAGATGCACTTACATAGCCAAACTGGAAGCAAAGCTCTCTCCACCCAGGATTGTGCTAGACAGTCAAGAGGAGAAGGTTAAACACCTGCACTACACCTCAAGCAACACATAGCCCTTCTAAATCCACACCACCAACACCCACACATAGCAACATTAAATTCACATATGCAGAGGCCCTTAACTGTAACCTGCCCAAGCAACAAGTACCTCTGAAGCTGAAATGCAAACAAACACCAATCAAAACCAAAGTGTTGCATAGCTCACAGCAACAGCCCTTAAGGCAAGACAATGCACCTAAACTTTAGTCATAGTGACTCTATAGTCAGGTGCACTGATGTCCCACTCACCAGGCAGAACAAGGAGAAAATTCAGTCAACTGCCTGTCAGGTGCCAGGATCCACCACATGATGCATGCACTCAAGTCACTCCATAACAAGTACAAATATGACTCCGTCATTGTCCATGTTGGAGTGAATGACTTGAGACGTACCTCCCTGGACTACATGAAAATCGGCATGGAAGAGCTCTCGGATCATGTAGCCCAGCCAGGTATGACCCTAGCCCTGAGTAGCATCCTGCCTTCACCCAGAATGATACCACAATATAAGGACAAAATGATTGACTTCAACAATTGGCTAAGCTTCTGGTGTCAATCAAAGGGGATCCAGTATCTGTCTGCCTGGGACGACATGATCGACAGACCATTATGTTTTGCCAGAGATGGTCTGCACCTGTCACCCCTGGGATTCAGGGTACTGGCTAAGGCTCTTGCCAACCCTGTAGTGCCTTTTTTAGGCAAAGTTCAAAGGGCAAAACCACCACTGTAACAGGTACAAGCATGCAAATTCTGAAGGTAATGCTACTCAATGCTAGAAGTCTAAACCTCAAAATGCACTCGAGGCACTCCTAAAAATGGAGAACATCAATATCTGTGCAGTAACTGAGTTCAAGGCTCCAGAGAGCACCCCTGCAATACCAGGTTACAACTCTTACCACACTTTTTGGCCACCAAACCAGGACCAAAACACTAAAGGTGGAGGAGTGTCCATATTCACTAAGGATAGTCACATCACCAGGCTAGTTGCCCAACACAATGCGTCTGAAATTCTCCAGGTGCAACTAACACTAGGTAAGACTGCATTCCAAACTGTAGCTTGCTACAGATCCCCCACCATGCCCCAAGATTCTCACTACACCTTTCTAAACATACTGGAAAATATTAAGATACAACCAAACACCCAAATACTGGGTGATTTAAACTACCCTGCCATTAACTCGTGTACCAACACCTTTGCCCAACAGTTCTTTGAATTCTTAAATTCCAACACCCTGGATCAACTAAACCATAGTCAGACCAGGGACTCCAATATCCTAGATCTGGTCATTACCAACATGGGAAATCGATGCTCCACACCTATGGTCACCCCCCCCCCCCTTGTTGGTCAGGTCTGACCATAAGCTAATAACCCTAAGGAAACCTGCATAAAAAACTTCTCCAAAGCCAACTTCATGCTACTCATGTCAGAAGTGACAAACTTTGTAACACCCATGCAGACAGGAACTGAAAGTTCGACTGCTGAATCCTACACTAAGGCACTGTACGAGCACATCCACTCATGCATAAATCATGCCATCCCAAATAGAACAAAGATGCTCTCCTCCAAAAAAAGGAAGCCAATCTGGTGGTCCCCTGTCATAAACAAACTTTAAAACAAAAGGAAGAAACTGTTGCATTAAAGAGGAAAATCCCAGGATGCAAAAAACTCCCTTACCAGCCTCAGTAAGAAGCTCAGATCCCTCATAAAATCCTCCAAAGCTAGTTAGAAATCTTTGGCAATTTTATTTTCGTAAGACAACCACAAGGCATTCTATAACTGTCAAGAATCTAAATGGCAATGCTCAGATATGCTCTGAGGTACAACAGAATGGCATTAAATATACTGAATCAAAGGATATTGCCAATATCCAGGCAGATTAATTCAGTGCCAACTTCACCCCCACTCTCATCCCCTAAACGGCCCAAATCAATACTGGAAGATTGCCAAATTCCGGTAACAACGGCCACACAGGTAAAAAGCGCACTCTCCAAAGCTAAGAATACAGCATTCATGGGACCAGATGACATCTCGGGCTGTGTATTACATGAACGACAAAATGAACTGGCACCTCACCTAAGTGTCATGTTTAATCATAGCCTCACCTCAGGCTTCATGCCCACTGAGTGGCGCACAGCTACAGTTATCCCACTCCACAAGGTGGGATCCACTTTGGATCCCAGGAACTACCGCCCCATCAGTCTGATGAGCCTGATCTGCAAGGCCGGGGAATGTATTATCATGGAACCTATAGATAAAGACATTGTCAACCTTCATACACTTGACCCACCCTATTTGGTTTCGTGAAGGGCCAATCTTGTTTCCTGAACCTGATTGACTTCTTTGAAGCAGTCTCCAGAGCTGTGGACGAGGGTAAGGTGGTCCACACAGCCTATCTGGATCTCGCCAAGGCCTTTGACACCATCCCCCACTCTGGAATCATAGATAGACTTACTAAACTGGGCAATAATCCCTACATCACTCGATGGGTTGCTAAGTGGCATACTGACAGAAACCACACTGTAAAAGTAGCAGACTCCAAATCCAGCTCCAGACAAGTGGAGTACCTCAGGCTTCAGTCCTGGGACCACTCTTGTTTGGCATCTACTTCTCTGAAGTACAGGCCAACACTAAGGGACTCTGGCTAACAAAGTTCACAGATGACTGCAAACTGAAAGCTATTACTGGATCCATAAATGATGTGGATTCTCTAGAAAAGGGTCTTACAGAAACAAATGCTTGGTGTCAGAGCCATGGGCTCAAGCTCAATGCCAAGAAACGTATAGTTATCCCCTTTGGGGGAAAAAGCATGTACCCATGAATTACCACATAGGTGGCAGTACACTAAACACCGAAAGTGTGATGAGACTTAGGGACACAGGTGGACAGTGGATTCACCTTCAATAACCACATCACCACAACAGTCAGGAAATCCTTCTATGTGGCACACCTCATCACTAAGAGCTTTTCATCCAGAAAAAAGGAGGTTATTGTCCCACTGTACTCATCCCTCATTAGACCCATTCTAGAATACAACTCCCCATTTGGTATGTACCTCTCAAAACATCTGCAACAACTGGAAAGGCCACAGAAATACCTCACTAAAAGAATCACAGGCCTAAAGCAGATGCTCTACGCTGACGGTCTTAAAAAAAAAAACTCCAGCTATACTCTGTCACATATCGTCTACTCAGGCAATCTCTGCTTAACATACAAGGCCATGTCAAACCAAGAGCTGTTGGACATGCTACACTTAAGGAAATCCCAATCCCTCAGAGCCACACACTCCAGGGAACTAATCCTTGTCATCACAATAAACAAAACATGCTGGAGGGATAGGTTCCAACCCAGAGACTTCTCAGACTCTGAAATAGACTGCCCATACATGGCCCTCTTCAAAAGGAACCTTGATGATTGGATGGGAGAAAGGAAATTCACAGTGGGGATCATGTCCGTCATCCTGCTAGACAGGGGTCCAGGGAAGTAAATAGTGTGGGAAGAAATAGCCAGGGAATTGTTATGGCTAGGCTTGTATAGGCCCTAGGGCCGATAGCCTAGTACCAACCTATAAACCTATAAAGATCAATCAATCACAAACCAAGACAGACTTGCTTAAATAACTCTGGATTGTCCTGTCTGCAGTCTGTGTGAATTTATAGCTGACTAGGTACCCTAGGATGGCAAGAGTTTGCCTGCCTAAAACCTATCCCTGTCTAATAAAAGAAACAGTGAAAATTAAAGGTAAAATAACAAAATATAAACTAAGTAGATCTTCTTGTCTGCAAGCTCTGCCTTCCTTTCTACACACAGTGAAAACAGTGATAAGAAATGAAATGCAAATTCAAATAAAACTGCTAATACCAGGCAACTCCACAGTCAATCATGTGGATAGTCCTATCTGCAGTCTATGTGAATTTATACTTGGTTAGGTCCCTTAGGATGGGTAGAGTTTACCTGCCTAAAACCTATCCCTTTCTAACAACAAACAGTGAAACCTAAAGGTAAAACAACCAAATATAAATCAAAGTAAATCTTCTTCTCTACAAGATATCCCTTCCTTCTTACAAACGGTGAAAAACAGTGGTAAAAAATAAAATATAAATTCAAATAAAACTTCTCTTACCAGGGAATTGCATAGTCAATCAAAAACCAAGACCGGATTGTTTACTTAAGCTGTGGATGCCAACACCAGGCACAAAAGCATACACATACCTATTTTAAAAAAAGCTCTTCATACCTCTCAGCCTTTTACCTTAACAATATATGGGACAAAATCAAAAATAATGAAGGAGAAACGTTCAAAATCAGGAATGCCTTTAAAATATTGTTTGCTTAGAAACTTAATGCAATACAATTACTGATATACCATTTTGTTTACTAATGAATCTCTAATGAGTATTTAGCATTGCTTATGAACTACAGATGTCACTATATCCATAAGAAATCCACAGACTTCAAAAAGGACAAACTCAAGGTGTAAGTAGAAAAACAAGGATCTGTTTGAAAATGAGAGATGGCTGAGGAGTATAACAGGCTTGATCGGCCTTCACCCCAGGAACTGTAATGACTTTAAAGACTGTACCTGCCACACCCATTTACTAAGGCCTTCAGTTTGAGGACCATCATTTTATGACTTTATGAGAACGGGAATTAGCCTGAGGCCTGAATAACCAAGTGTATATGAAATATTATCTTTGAGTTCTAGCTGAAACTTTGGATTGCTATTTGTCTCTACCAGGTAATCATCTGCCACAATTTTAGACAAATTGACAACTGGCAGAGCCTGATCATGGTCAAATAGGGCCCTAGGTGGGGGTAATGGACCAGGGGCCCCCGCCATACCAATATCCTATTACTTGTCTGTCTCTTCCCAGTTCCCACAAAACACTATTCAATTACCATAAAACTCTGTTCACCTTTATCAATGTACATATTTTCTTCACTTTTATACTGATCACATAGATTTGGATTTAATTCAAATCTTTTATTTCAAATTTTATTGCAAAAACATTGACAGACATTTGCTAAACAAAATAAAACAAAAAATTCTTGAATGGAAACCAGTCTCAAAATGAGCAAAAATAAATTTCCCTTCCCTTGACACATTAATTGATGACTGCATTTTTATATATGGTTTGGATCCTTATCTACTTGAGATTTCTTGGGTCATTTTGAAAATCGTATACGATGTCAAGAATTTTAATAAAGACATAAAAAACTAATTGTTAATAGATGAAGCATTTCTGTACAGACATTCAAAATAAATATTTCCATTTATACAGGTTAAGAGACATTACATTTGTACTACTGACCTTTGTAAGGAATGCACTGCATCACTAATTTTACTTTAAATATTTCTCCCCACCTTTATTTGCAGTATTTCATCAACAATGACAACTGTAGGTCTTACAGCTTTCAACCTTCTTCCAAAAATATGTAACACCATAGCTCGCAATGTGGAACACCTGCTAAACACTAACTACTTCAGCTAGGAAGCACCCAGCATGGTTAAAATCTGTTTCCTCATGATCAAAAATGTTCTTTTCATGAGTAAATATTATTCAGTACCCCTATTCCCAAGTTAAAGTATGATTTAAAGTTTGTGAAATTATCATTATTTCAATCATTGATGCTAGTCAAATGTGTTCTGCAGTACCCACAGTGCCCAGGACTGACTCCTCCTGCAATTCATACATAGTTCCATGTATCAGTAGCATATCTAAATAAATCTGTAAATTCTTTTTCATGAGACCTACTACTACTGGAACTGTCTAGGTATCTTTCTTTCACATTTCCCTCATTTCTGCCTGCAAATCCTGGTATTTTGTGACTTTGTATCTCTCTGTACATAAGACACTATAATCAATGGGTGTAGCAATTCCAGTGATCAGTGCTTCTTTTGTCTTCTTTCCATGGACTAGTATATCTGTTTTTTTTGCCTCTGTTTTTTGAACTGTTGGTAATGGGTGATTTCATGTGGTATAAACTTCATCACTCTCTCTAACGCTTTGTGGCTCATGTTCCCAGTGTTGTTCATCTTTTTCGATATTGTAATGTTTGTCCAGTCCCCAAAGCAACAGTCTTGCCTTTCTGTATACAGTCCGTCTGCCATTAATGTATCATACCCAGCAACATGATGTGCAACTGTTTCCAGTTCTCTTTTACAGCACCTGAATTTATAAGTTTCTCCCACAAGCTCAACAGAGTTTGTAAACCAATGTGTAGATAGTCCCCTATCCTGGGCTGCCAATATTAACCTTTCATCTTTTAGTTTAAACTCCCCCCTCCTTAATCATTCCTGAATCAGATCCTGATCAACATGAGGCTGTTCCACGAGTTTTCTGTAGTTGCAACTATATTTATGCCTTTTCCACGTATCCTGCCTTCTCATCTGATCCTTCTCCTTGTATACTTTAATTCTGTATTTTGGCCCATTCAGTTGCTGCTTGATTTTTGTCTGCTTCTGGTATGGTTTCCACTCCCAGCTAAATTGTGAATTTTATAACACATTTTTTTATTTTTCATTATATATACGTTTTTAATATTAGAAAATTAATTTTATGTATTATCAGTTCCTATAATGAATATATACTTAAGGTATACTTTGTTTTTAAATTTGATTGACTGTTAGAGATGTCATTAATTAAGGATTTTTAAATTATATTGGTTGTAGTGGACGTGGTTTCAGATGAAGTTTATATGTTTGGTAGACAAAAGGAAAAATTGCAAGTCATATTGTTAAAATTATTCAGACTTTTTTGTTTGGAGTTTTTTGATTGATGCTACCACTTGGTACTTGATTTGTTTTCACTGCTTGATGTGGATTTTGGTGCACTTTTCATGCTTTGGCAACTTTTGGCTTTGAGTGGATTGAGTGCATGGTTCCATCCTTTTCCTTTTGGTTTCCACTCCCGCTTGACACCGATATGCATCTGCTAAACTAAGTAAGGAAGTCCTCTTAGATTTGTTCACCTCATGTTTCAAAACTTTCACTATGTTTAGATCTGATGAAGTCAGCAGATATGTATGCAGTCCTACGATTGCAAGTCTGTACATGTAATCAATTTTTAGGAGGCCCATTCCTCCTTTAGAATGAGGAATATATAATCATGGTATGCACTGATTTTTATATATCACTTGATAAGCCTGAAGTATTTTTTTATTTTCTTGTCCAGCTGATCAAATACTTTTTGGGGCAGTTTCAGTCGCCCCAAAACTGTAAGTTAGAACGGGAAGAGCAAATTGGTTTATAGCTTGAACTGTGGTCCTTGATGTCAATGCAGTTTTCAGTATTAATTTTAGTCTTCTAAAATATTCTTTATTGAGTTTAGTTCACATTTGTTCATCTTTTATTGTTGATCTTTCATCAGTTCCCAAATATATATTCACACTCTCCTTTTTAAGTTCTTTTATATCACATTTCTGGCCCAGGCTGATATTTTCTTTATACTGCAACCTTCCTGCTTAAAATGTTACTTTTGCACATTTATCAAAACCAAATGACATTCTTATATCATCTGAAATGTTTTGACCACTAACAGCTGTGCTTTCACCTCCTCCTACTCTAAAGATCAACACAGTTTTAAATCATCCAAAAAAAGAAGATAAGTCTTTACAATTTGTTGTTTTGGGAACCAAATTATAACCATGACTTAGTCTGTTAAGCAGACATCTTAATGGGTTAAGAACAAGACAAAAGAGCAACAGTGACAGAGAGTCACCGTGAAATATCCCCCCTTTAATTTTTTTATCACTGGAGTAACAATTTGTAGTCTGTCATGGCTTAGCTGCAAAGTGCTTTGCCACTGTTTCATGGTCACTATAATGTAATTGATCAATATAGGGTGTATCTAATACATTTGTAAGAACTCCTTTATACATGAATGTGGGATGTTGTCAAATGCTTTTTTGTAATCTATGCATACCATACTTAAATTCTTCCTCTTTTTACTATTCTTCATTATGACTTTAACTACAAATGACCCTTTGCTCCATAAGACTTATTTTTGTTACCCTTTTGTTCTATTGCAATGATCAAGTTTTCTTCTAAATGACTTTAAACTCAGTCAGCATCAATTCCAGTGTATAGTTTATACATCATCAAAAGGTATGTCATTTGTCTATAATTTGTAGGAGAGCTTGCAGGTTCAATTTAAAAGAGATTTATTTATTTATTTCCAGTTTGATTACCAGGGAAGTCCACTGGGCCGAAAGGACCCATTTTCAGTGGAGGCCTGGGAAGAAAAGCTCCAGGAAACATAATACAGTACAGATATAATAAATAACAGAGATACAAAGTATAGGACTTACAGAGAAATACATTGTATAGGACAGTTTACAAAGTCTGTACAGAGTCGCACATAGTTTACAAAGTCTGTACAGAGTCGCACAGTCAAACAAAATATCTTATGGTTGTTCAATGGATAATAAAAATACATTTATGCAAACATTCTAAGAAACACACCTTTAAAAATAAAGGTAGAAACACTTTGCATACACTCATTTAAAGTAAGATGCCATTTACAATATTTACACAGTTATGTTGTATGATTGATTAGTAGCTCTTGGAAATTGTAGAGAGTATAGACATACTCAAGGTGAAGTAACTATGGGGGAATACTAGAGAGGTTAGGAACCTTAAGAAAGCATCCTGGGGGCAAATATTTAGTTGGATTTAGGTAGGGTGAAAGCAGGTACATTACCATTTAGAGGAGAGGTATTTGAAAAGCTGGGATTTAAAGGTCTCTGAGTTTGGTATAGTTCTAAGAGTGGAAGGAAGGGAATTCATATCTTTCCTAAGGAGAAAGAGAGGAGATGTTGGCCAGGAGGATGTTTGGGCTTATGTATAGCAATTAAGTTTTGATGTTCAGATCTGAGCATTCTGCTGGGTGTGTAAGGGGAAAGGATATTTGCTAGAGCAGGACATTTAGTAGGGTGAAATATGTCTGTGTACAGTGGTAAGTTGGAGGTAGTTTAGGTAGTTTGGGAGTTCAAGCCAATTTAGAGATTGTAGGGTAAGGCAGTGATGGGTTGAATTTCTGGATTTGGTGGCAAATTTAGAGATTTTATTATAGCAGTTTTCTAGTTTGGAGGAGGTGGAGGCAGTTAGATTGGTAAGAAGAGGTGCTCCATATAATGAGGGAAGAAGATAAGTAGTGGCCAGAGTTTGCCTAGTGGAGTTTGAGAGGAAGCGATTATTCCTGTATAGCATGCCTAGTTTTTGGAGGGTTTTCTTAATATTTTGTTGAATATGGATGTCAAACTTGAGTTATTCGTCGATAGTAATGCCGCAAAGTGTAGCAGAGGGAACCATTTCTATAGGTGAGTTGGTTTGGCTAAGGACTTTGAAAAGTACTTTTGTTGTAGGAGTAAGTCTTAGTGGGGGGGGAGTAGAATTTTTGATTTGTTAGCATTGAGAGAGAGGTGATTTTGGTGCATCCATTCTTCGGTTATCATTTTTCCTGTTGATAAACAGGTTGATGACTGTTTGGGGTACCCATATAAGTACTTCTTAGGGCTAAATCTTCATGTAAAAATGTTAATACTTTTAGCCAGAAGTTAGGTCTACATCTGGGACTGGGGTTTTCTATTTAGGAACTTTTCTTAATTATGTTTCAGTTTCTCTGGTCATTGCTTCATCCCATTTCCTGTATTTTACATTTAAACTTTTTATTGTTTCTTTTACGACTTCTGTAC
>NC_056743.1:237783493-237795600 GCF_019279795.1 Protopterus annectens | reverse complement strand
TTTTTAAATGGGAGTCTGGTTCAAGGGTTTGTTAAACTCTGGTACACCTATCTCTCCCTCCAACATATTTTGTTAATGTTACATACCAAGTTAAGGTCCTTACAGCAAGTAATCTGTGTACCATTTGACATATAGATATGTAGTATTTGAAATAAAGCAGGGACTGACATTGCCTTGTATGCATGGTACAGAGATCACATCTAAACAGTCTGTATGACACAGGCTAAAGTGACAGTGATTTCAGATGATCACCATAGGACAGATGCTGAAGACTTAAATTTCCCTTGTGAGGAACCTTTGTGGTCTCTGCATTTGCCACTGGTGCTTGGAAAGGTACATGAAAAAATGGCCATTGCACTTAAATATTGTCCTGATGAGGGAAGAGTACATGGAGGTTATAACTACTTCATTTTCAGGTGACAGTGCCCTCAGTTATGACATGAACAAGATAAATTGCTTTTCCTACCACTGTGGAGAATAGTGATCTAAGGTAAAGTAGGTGTAAACCTGTGTGGCCAGGCCTGTGTCCCCAAGGCTCTAACCCCGGAGTATGTACTTAAGGTGTTGCTACTGTTGCTGTTGATGTGCTACTTCAATAAGAAATATTGCGTGTTACCTAGTAGAAAATGATACCCATATATTGCTAATATGGGAGTCGCACGCCAAGCAAGTATGGCAAGTCAATCATTTGTCGGTATGGACTCTTTTGCAGGATGCTGACATAATTTGGAGATTCTCATGACCGTCTGCTCCAAGTTTGTAGTAACGCCAGCCAACCCTTGACAGCTTCACAGACATATATTCACTTTTGGGTGCTTGTACTCGGTAGGTATAAATGGAGGATCCAGGACTGAACCCTGTGGAACACCACTGAAGTTGCGGAAAGCTCTGCTTTCTTTGATATGACTTCCTTATTTTGAATGGCGAAGAGTTCTGTCCAGTGGGCAAAGAAGTGACCCTTTGAATGGCATTTCATTAATGATAATTTAGCTGGGGCGTGAGTTTGTCAATGATGCCTGAGTGGGGGATAGTACCACATGGCTTGGCAACGTCCAGGTGTTTGTATGCACAGATGTCCCCTCATCCGGGTACTTAGTGACTGCCTCATAAATGTCCACCAGGTTTAACAGACATGATCTCCTTTTCACAAATCCAAACTATGTAGGGTCAAGTGTTTGTAGATTACATATATCTTTGCTGATGAGATCCATAATGATTAGCCCTTTGGGCTTACAGATATGGCTACTCAGGCTAATACATTTATAGTTCCCATGGTCAGTGGATGCACAACCTCTATGGCAAAGGAATAACCTTGGCTATCTTCCTGGGATTGAGCCGGTGGGTGCACTATGATTGCAAGGAGTTCCCAATGTTGTTAATAATCCATGTTGGATCCCATGTAGGACGCAGCCTGAGATGATAACCGGTCCAATAGATGTGTGTTTCTCCTTAGAGAGACCATTTATGACCTGCCCTTTAGAGATAAAAGGTATGAGACAGGTTGTACAGATGTCATGTAGTACGTGTGGTTGGGTCAGGGAAGTGAAGTTGTCACAGAACCTGTCGACCAACAGGATAGCTATGTCTGCAGGCTCTTTATATATGTGGTATCATTAACTATGAGTACACCAACAATTTGGGCCTTTCATTTTAAGTTACACATGTAACTAAGTTACTAATGCTCTTTTTAGTTCTTTCCTTTGTGGAGAAGGCCGCAACTTTGTCACATTTACGCTTTGTTTTGGCAGTGACTTCACAACAACACTCTTATTTGCTTATGCCAAAGCTGAGGGAGGAGTGCTCGCCTTTAGGGGGTTCCTCCTACTGTTTGACAGCATTGTCTACTACTTATTGTAAAGCCTGCTAAAGGTAGTTGTCCACCAGGCAGGTTTGTTGTGCCAGGCAGAGCTTGTTTTGCTCCTGTCAGGTACAGCAGATTCAATGCAATTGTACAGGTGCTTGTATAAAGCATTGGTGTAGAGCTCGGCATAGTCGCCTGTTCTATCTGAGGGGGGAGGCACAGTTAAGCTATTTATACTATCCCCTAGGAGGTTATAGTCTGCTTTGTTTAAGTTTATTACTGTATTTATGGGGGTTGGGTGACATTTTTTAATGAGACTGATCTACGGTCAGATCTCAGTCTCACCAAGGAGTACCAAACAGTGGGGTGCTACAGTGATCACGCATATTGGTAAGCACCTGATGCAGTACATTGGCCCCTCTTGTGGAGATGTCACTCCACTGGTCCAGGGCATTGTAGTTAAGGAAGTCAACTAATCTTTGGGCACGTGAGTTTGAGCACAAGTCATCAACCCATTTTGTGGGTAGTTAGTCACTCCAAAATGCGCATGTTCTGAGATATATCTCTGATAGACGTCAAGCAGATCTCAAGCCGTTAACAATGGGTACTCCTAAAATTGATTCATGGCGGAGCTGTTCCTGTAGCTGGCAATGGCTTGATTATGTGCCCTCACAAGGCAGTCATTAGCACCTGCAGTTTCTCCAGGGAATCATACTGTCTAACCTGTCTGGATGTGTATCTATCATTAATGAATATGTATAAACCACCTGCATTACCTTGCACCCTTTAACTTGGAGGTCTGAAAATGTGGAAGAAGGTGTAGCCTTGTATGGCTGTCGTGCTTTTCACAGCCTTGAACCAGGTGTCTGTGACTGCACAAATGTCTGCATCTTCCAAGGTGGGGACAGCGAGTAGAGTTTCATGTTGGTATTCCTAGAGTGTAGTGGTATAACCATGATGTTTGTAGATGGCATTTTCTCATTGGAAATTTTTCCCTTGAGACACTGCCTAAAAGATGCACTGTGGGTGTAGCAACAGCCTAGGCCAGTAGACAAAATCCCAGGGGCGACAGGTGAAGACCATCTCTGGCAAAGCATCGAGGTCTATTGAGCAAGTCATCCCAGCCTGACATGTAGTGATCCCTTTACAATGACACCACACACTAAGGCAATTATTGTATTCAGTCATTTTCCATTTGCAGTGAGCCATTATCCTAGGTGAAGGTCGAATGCAGCTGAATTTTCAGGGCATACTTGCCTGAGACAGAGTCCATAAGCTCTGTCATGTTTCTACATAAGGTCAACAGAGGTATGTTTCAACCAACAGGAACTATGATGTAGTTATAACAGTACCTGATGTTGACAAACTTGCATGCATGTGTGATACGGCATATCCTGGCACCTCACAGACAGCTGACTGTGACCTTTCCCTTATGTAGCATGGTGAGATGGACATCAATGTGTCTCATGATGTAACCAGGTATGAGTAATATGATTTTGTGTTTTGCCTTAGGTGTTTGACCGGTGCGACAGTGGTACATGAGATGTTATATGTACCATGTTCTGTAGAGGTATGATTATGTGTAGCAAACTTGCATTTGAGTATCTGAGGTGTCTGGTGTTTGCATATGTGTTTGTTAAGGAGCTCTGCACATGTAGATATGTGTGATGTGGGTTTGGGTGCAGTAGGAGATCAGGTGTGCATGTTGGCAACCCGCTCATTGTCATATGTACTGAATGGTGTATGACACAGCATGGATTCAAGGTTATTAATATAGTCACATCTCTCACACATTGTGTTTGTGTGGAGTAGGAGTAGAGGAGTTGGAAAGCTTTCTACATCTTGTCAGCAATCAGTGATAATGCCATTAGCAATAGATTCTTGCTTTGTGTGTATGGCACAGCAGGCCATCGTTAGGCAGTGGCCTGACAGATGCTTAAATGTAACATGTTAGCACCTTTATGCTGTTCTGCTAAGGTAAAACAACACCTGTAAGTGTGGCATAACATGATAGATTGAGTACGATGCTTTACCAGGCATGTGGCCCTTGCATTAACCATAATCTTGTTATTAAGCAGGGTCGGAATAGCATACCTACACATGTGACAATGTGCAACTCCAGCAAAGTTATGGTCATGCTGCTATACCCTGGAGGTTGACAGCCTCAAACACAGTCTTTAGGCACTCTGCAGTGAAGATTTGGAAGTCCATGTATGCACAGAAAACTTGTTCAACTTTGCAGTCATTACTTTGGCCATTCATGTCTACAGTGTCTGTCAAGCAACCAAGACAGCACATTGGATGTTGTGTGAAATGTGAGAACACAGAATTGTGTTCTGGTAACATAAATGTACAGTATGACATACCTAGGACATCTGGTAAGGAGAAACACATTGGCCAAAGGTGGCCACTCCTCTTCAGTAGGCCCCAGATGTCACACAGATCTCCACCATTATGCTGTTGAAGGGTAGGCTGCATGAATTGCTGTGAAATTGTCACCTAACATGGATCACTGCCACTATGGAGCTTCCTTGAGCAACCTTGGACATCTGTCACCTGACATTGAACATTATATTGTGACTCTGCAGCTGTGCTCCTAATCACCATCAGGTCAGTACCCTAGTCAAATCCTACAAGCCTCGAACACAAGGCATAATGCATGCAAAATTCAAATGATTGCTTTGGTTGCTAATCAAGGCATCTACCTGGAAAAGGGTATGGCAAGCCTACAGAGCCTTGCATGATGTGGGACATGTGTGTGGATGAACAAACAGACTGTGGCCTGCTTCTCATCTTGAGCTTAGTATTAACGTTTTGCTTCTGGTAAGAGAAAAATTAAAGGAGCATGATATCCCAGGAGAGAGTGGCTGTGGTGAGACCAGCAGTAGTAGTAGCCAGGCATCAGGGGACTCCCCTCTTTTCAGCATTCTTCACAAGGTAATTGTTTTATTTCAGTACACACTGTTTGATTAGCATCTAACTGCAGAATAACTGTGTAAATACTCCGTCCTTATCTTCACAGGGAGTACATATTACCCCCCGATGTTTGCATGTGCTGTGTACAGACTTGGACACCTTGGATGACAGTTTTCTTGTAAACCCTGATAGAATTTACTGCAATACTGAGTTGCACACAGGACATCCAGCAGGCAAGCACTGTCCCAAGAAGTTTCAGTAGTCTGATATTTAAAGCCATGAAAAGAATTATCATTGAAATAATAAAAGCAGTACACCTACAGACACTGGACCAAACTCAGTTTGGTTTTGTCAAGGGCAGATCATGCCTACCCTACCTGGTGGAGCTCAATGAGTGGTAAACAATGCAATGGATGAGGGGAAAATCACTCCACCTACCATAGCCTGACAAGGTATTGCACACTACTGGGCCATCAGGCATTGCTGACAAGCTCTAGAGATTGTTTACAAACTAGTATGTCAGCCAGTGGATAGCCAAGTGGCTGACGGACATTATCCAGGACGATCGAATTAGGGAGTCCACCACTACAATGAGGCCAGTCAGCAGTGGGCTTTCCTCACAAATCATTTCTGGGACTACTCCTTCTAGGCATTTCCTTTCATGGCCACTGTCACCACCCTCTGACTGACTACTTTTGCAGATGATTGCAAATTAGGAGCTATCATTGAATCCCACACTGACTCACCAGTTATCCAGGATGGGCTGATGCACACATTCATTTGTTTTCAGAGCCATGGACTAATACTAAATGCCAAGGAATGCACAATAATATCCTTTGGGAAGTCATTCACCCCTGGTAAATATGGTATTGTCCACATACCTCTGACAGTTGACCAAGTAGTCAGGGACTTAGACACAGAGAGTGATCTAGCATTTGACTGTCATAGGTCAGTAATATGTGGGGATTCAGTCAATATTGCACAACCTATAGACAGGGGTATGGCATGCAAATCGAAGAAAGTCATTGTTCCACTGTATTTGGCATTCATCACACCTATCAATGAGTGCAATGCCACCTTTGGTATGTAACTACACAGCCACATCTGACAACTGTAACAGCCACAGAGGTTCCAAAGTAAACCAATACACAGTCTACATAACATGTCCTATGCAGACCTCATCAAGGCCATAACTGTGTATTCTGTCTCCTACATGCTTTGGAGGGGAGGTGTATTGCTGCCATACAGGGAGGTGTCAAATCCCACTGTGTACCTCCTGCATATCGAAGAAAGGACTAGCATGAGAATTACCTGCTCTACACACCTACACATTGACTGTGGTATAAATAGGACATGCAGGAGAGAGAGGTATGCAACTCTGAGACTACACCCTATATGTAATATGCTCCCCATCCATGTTAAGCACTGTTCCACCATAACGCACATCATGTGCAAGTTTACACATTAGGATGCAGAACAAGACAATCGTAACTGGTTTAGGACAAATGTCTCTAATTGACACCGGGAAATCCATGCCACAGCTTGTACATGTCTCAGCTCCCAAAACCCTGCTTACACTTATCAAGGGTATCGGACCTTGTCAGTGTTTAGGGATGTATGCCTAGGTTGAAAGAAGCCCTTGTTTTTGTTAGCCTACATACACATGGGAACCTATGGAGACATGCGCCTATACTGTTTTATCTTTCTAAAGACATTTTTCTTTTGTGCTGACATTTCATCCCATGCTATGATGAGGAGTTTATTGTAGCTGTGTACAGATAGGTGTGCCCTACACAATCCTGAAAGTGAAATGTAAACATTTCCATGAGACACTTTTCATTGTGTAACTACACAGCCAGTACAACAGTAGTCAACATAGTGTACACAAAATAATGTGGTTTATTCATTACAAATGGCAGCGTACAATATCTGTAACTGACAAGGACAAGTAATGTGTCAAAGTAAACAATGGATGAAACAAATGCATATTTAGATAGTAACTCTGTGCATCAGACACACAGCTTCATTTCCCTGCATTGTTGAGAAGGATGACAGGGATGTGGGATAAGTATCATCACTTGCACAGGGTGCTGTGTGTTTTTTTTTTTTTTTGGGGTGGGGGTTCAGGAGACCTAGGCTAGCCCAATAGGTTTGCAAGCGTGGATGTGAGTCTGGAAGGGAAGCAGGCAAGATGAACCATGTAAATGTGGCATGTGTGTCTGTAGGTAACCTGAATGTGACAGTGGTGTGTGAGTGTCTGTGTGAACACAGCCAAGCTCTGTGCTAGCCGTACATGACTGTATGTTGGACAGCTTTGAGCTGTGCATGGTAGAGCTGACAGTTAATTGTCTCCACTCCGGAACACAAGAGCTAGCTCTGCCAGGAGTTGCATTAGTACATACATGCCCAAGGTCAGATGCTGGACTACTACCCAAGGGTGACTGCTGTCTGCTGAGACCATGTCCTCCACGGGAATGCCCAGGACCATGAGCCCATGGCCTGCCATGTCTTGGTGTGGACAGCACATTTCCCTCTGGAGTACTGGATGTACTGCCACTACAAGAGCGTGATTGTGCACAGTCACGTGGACTCTCAACAGTTGTAGTTGCTGTCCTATGTCCATGAGTCAGATGCTCAACTCCCACCAGACGTACCATCACAGATAGTGTACAATCTGTCTCAGATCAGCATGTTTCCACTGCATCAATCAACAGATCCAGGGTATCAGCAACATGGTGAAAGCAGTCATGGATGTCAGATTGTGCTGCATTTATAACCCTGAGCATTCATCTGGAGTTCCTTTCAGAATGTGCCTGTGCCTCCATGATAGCCCAAAACATATGCCAAGTGACATGTGATGAGACACTTGCCACAAGTTGTGGAGGGACAGCAGGCCTGCTGTGAGCATTCCTATCAATTCACCTGTGTGGAACCTCACCAACTCTTTGGCTATCGCCAGTGTTGACACTCACTGCAGCCATAGTAGCCATACTTCCCTTTTCAATGTCCCCACCCTCTGACTGTCCAGTATCTGTGGCCACTGGGAACTGGGTATGTGTAGTCATACTGACTGTGTAAGATGATTGAGGGCAGAAGAGGGATGTAAACCTCTGTGACGGATTCAGCCCCTGCAACCCTCAACTGTGCCTCACTTTGGCCATCATCATCCGAGTCTGAGAAGACACTGTCTTGAGGTCATGAAGGAAACAAAGACCATCTTACCAGGCCGCCTGTGATATAAAGGGAAAATCATCACATTAATACCTCCACTACTATGCTCTGTGGTACTATGTTGCAGTACATGTTAAGCTGTGTGCACTGCTGTCACTACTCCAGACTTGCACAACCCACAGTCTGATATAGGAGGACATGAGAACATTATTTTCTAACCCAAATCTGTAATTATTTGAAGATAATGATTCTTTAAACTAGATTGTCATGAGCAAGGCAAATAACGCACACTGGTGACATTTTGCAGAACTCTGCACAGTTTACAGGTATGGCCGTCCGAAAGGTCCTGACAATACTGTGAAATCAATCACTGTGGACGCACCAACAGGGCAGAGGTACGACCCTTAAGTGTGCACAGTCAGAATATCTGTACATTTGTGTATCACGCAAACAGTACATCAATCCAGCCAGCTGGCCTAGGATGACACTTTAGCTAATGCCTTGAACTAAATCTACAGTTCTGACAAACATGTTTTGTGCTTACCAGTAGCAGAAGTATGGCCTATTCCTATTCCAGATGGTCCTGAAAAACATTTGAGGGAGAGGCAATGTAAGCAGCACCACGCGTTACATTGTTACTATGTCCAACTATCTCCTATGTACAGTAGTTGCTATGTTAACGGGTATGTGGGTCACACTCTATGCATAATCTTAAAACTGTAGCTAACCTCCTCCCCCCCCACCCCATGAAACAGCTGACACCCACATAAAACTATTTACATCCTGATATGCTAAATGCTACAGTATTTCAATGCTGATGCAACTAAGCATACCTGGATGCTCCCCTTTAGTGGAAATGGTGGCACCCACATCCAAGACATATTGTGTGATGGATGCCTGGAAGCTGTCACCGGCATCCAAGACATACAGGTGATGATGCCGGAAGCTGTCCTGTGTTGCAAAGTTCAGCAGGAATTCCTCAGTGGCTGAAAGAGGTTGCTCCACTGCAGGCCCACCACCAGTGACCTGACAGTCTCTGGCCATGTTCCCTGCCCATCTGCATTCAGAATGGATCATGTCCATGGCATGGTGTTGTACCTGCTCATAAGTGCAGTTCTGGTGACCCACAGCATTTATGCTGTGGACCAGTTTGTCCCACAAGGCTTGTTGCTCTTGCCTATTCGCCCTCCCTCTGGACAACAGCACCTGGTAGTGTTGTCTTAACACCTCGATTATGAGGTAATTTTCAGTCGCAGTGAAAAGTAGGCAGCATCTAGTGTGCATGATATCACCTGAAATACAAAAAAATTTGAATAAATGTCAGGATCACATATGTGGGAGTACAATATGTACAGATGCAGCACTAAAGGATGGCTATCAGTATTTCCTACTTGATTACACATCTAATATGCAACAGTGTGGCAGTCATGGAAAGGGTGTGGAACCACCTAGGACAGTAGCAATAGTGACCTACTCCTGTTTGTGCCATGACAGATACTCACATATGCTCACCCACCAAACACAGGAGTCCACTTGTAGTGTAGCCTATAGCAGGACCCCCCAAAACATATGTATAAAATACAATGACAAACAAATAGCTTTGTAGTATTACAACTGCTAAAAAAGGAAGTATCCAGGAGACCTGTGTCCCAAGTTAACAGACAGCACAATACCCTTGCTGTAGTCTGCATCCTCTGTAGGTGTTACACAACTGAAGATCAATAGCATGTCAGTTGTACAGTTCTCAGGAAGGCTTACTGATGTAAATCCCATTCCCCATAAGTATATTAAAAGATGTGCATCATGTTGGACACAAAATGGTTACATACCTAAACCAAATATAGACAGGATGCTGCACAAGGGCTATGTGCAATATTAGCAGTTCAATAACACTGCTAAGCAATCAGTTTCAATCCAAACCAGAACTTTATTCTTAAATATCGGCACCTCTGAACACTTAATTAAATCAAATACAACAATAAGAGAATAGAGATAACTGCTTTTGTTTTAATATTTTGAAACTTCATCTGATAAAATAATTCAATATACTTCCTTTTATTTATTAAAATTTACTTGTGCCATCTCCACTCCGCAAACACACCCCAGCATCAACCACTCATGAAATTCCTCCTATAAGCCACTTCATAGAATAATTAAAAAAAAAAAAAACACAAGACTGGTACACAATAAATATACATAGAGGAAAAATAATATAATGTATAGGGTAAATAAATAATATATTTGCAGAGCTCTAAGTTTCAGCAAATATACAATAGATATCTATTCATTTAACCCAGCGCAAACTGGAATAGACCACTGACAATATTTAAGTGCTGCTTAACATCACTCAGCTCTTCTAAATATAACATTTTTTTAATTTAAACTAAATCAATGTTGTAGTCATCTGAAACATTTTCACAGCAATATATTTAAAAAGTTTGACTGCTCAGGACTCAAACCGTACCATACTATAGGTCATGACTCAACCTATCTAGCCACTGGCTAGTGAAGGGATCTTGTACATCTTCACATAGACTACAAAGGTGTTAAGCATCACAGAAATACAACAATTAAATACATCCATTTTCTATTTTTAGATATGTAGTGGATGTGTACTGTATATGTAAGCACAGCTAAGGATAGCTAATCAACGTACCACATCACAAACAAGCACATGGAAAAAAATTTAGTTGTCTATCGGATGTCTGCTGTATATGCAAAGCTAGGCATTGCTAAACAACATGCTGCACCACACAAACATGCATATAAATCTATAAAAAAATAAAATTTCAATTTAATGCAGTAAAGTGTGTTACATACCTTTTGGACAAGGTTAATGGGCTGAAGGGTATTGTGCTGTGCTTGCCAACTATCCAGAAGTTTTCCAGACAATCCACAATTAAGGGACAGCCTGTTTAGTACTGCTTACATGGATTCAATATTCATGTTACTGAGATCTCTCTCTTGGCAGCATACTATCATTAATATGTATGGTGCGCTGCCGGGGTGGAACAATGGCTATGTACATGGATACATTCTGTGTAGGCTGTACACGGAGCCTGCATAGATTTTATTGAATCCTGGGGATGGTCTAATAGCTCTTGTGTGAAAATGAATTAACTTGCACATACAAACATTCCCTGTTCCCCCAAATACCCCCCATATACATACATACTTGAGTATATCAACCAGTTGTTATGGTAAATCATATCTTTGTGATGAACAATGCCTTCGGTATGTGATAATCACTTTTCTCATTGATGTATGCCATATCAAGCATTTTCTTTCTTTTCAGCACCCTTTTAATATCATACTAATTAGGTTGCTGGCTATTGAGGAATCTTGCTAGATTTGCCTTCTGACAGCTTTAGGCTATGCCATCTAATCTTTATGGTGATGTTAGATTATCATCATGATTGGATATTTGTACAACTTTGCCAAACTTTTAAGATATTACCTGTAATGAATGTGTGAGAAGTAAGATATAGCTCAATGTTTGTGCTTATTTCTGTTATTAAAGAAGTTGACACTGGAATTTATTACAATTGACTTAACCTTTTTTTTTTTTTTTTGTCTTTCTGTATTACTAGATTGTCTGTCAGATGCGACGTTTGTTGGAAACCCAATGTAATACTGATCTTGGCTCCCCATGCAGACTCAAGTTTAACTGGGAACCTGCTCACTGGGCTAAGCAACTTTCAAATTTAGGTGAAGAAAAAAACAATATAATTCTGTTACTTTTCTCACTTAAGTTAAAAGTGTGGAGGAGCAATTTTTTATATACTGCTTTCTAATAAACACAATGAGATGTCTGTTTGCCAAGCAGCTGTTGAAACAATGCAATGATTTGTGCATTGTACTGCATCCTCATTTGACTATGAAACATAATGCAAATAGTGATGTAGTGTATGGATGAAATGGAGTGCCTTATAAATCCTAAAAAGTACCTGTAACCTGCATCTACCTAGACATATAAACATTACACCTTTAATGCTTTGTGTTTTTAATAAAAAATAAAACTCAATGTATCACCTTATAAGTACAGTAACAGTAAAAAACAATAGAGTAAATGTGATGTGAAAAGTTAATTTTGAAGATCTTGACAAAAGATTGGCATGAAGAGGTCTGACTTGCTGGTTTCAAACAGTAGGCATTCTGTTCTTCTTTCATAGAGCAAGATTAGTGAATAATGCATATAAGCAAACCGCGAGATGTAAAC